>NC_135437.1:1607500-1622500 GCF_051991255.1 Vanacampus margaritifer
AGCTACCCTGGCAGTGGATAACGGACACAGGAGCCCTCTCTGATGCATTCCCCCCACTAAGTGTGGAGACCAGAGGCTGGTGCCTGCACCGAGGCTGCACTGCGGCCAGCCCGAAGAGGTGCTTTGTGCCCAGCACACTTTTATGCATTCCCCCTGCTAAGTCTGGAGCTCCCGGCGTGCTACAGGGGGACCCCGCCTCTACCACAATGCCATCTTGCATAGAAACAAACGACTTGGACAACTCTGCTCACTCGCCCAGTACTTCGATCTCGTCCAACGTGGAGCCGTGTGATTTTGCGTCTGACACCGAGCAGGTGACAAACAATGGCGAAAGTTTTTGGAGGTACGTGTGTGTGTGGCCGCAGAAAAAATAGCTCCTGTTTGCAAAAACCCCAGTTATGTGTAGACAAGTTCAGATTTTTCCCAAACAATTTTATCGCAGGCCGAAATTATATTTTCATCAGGCAAACCTGCTGTAACGATATCCAAAGCTCAAGGTTTGGTTTTATCACAGTATTGCTGTTACATTATGGTATTTATTGCAATATTATGTTAAAGATCACTGTATTTCAGTAAGTCTCACTGTATTGCAGTTAAGTTCACGGTATTCTGTTCACTAATTCTATTCTTATTTATAGTATTAGAATGTAATACTGTACTGCCTTCTAACAGTCATTCCTTTGCTTAAATAAAAAATATTATGTCAAGTCAGAAACATAGGAAGACGCTTAAAGCTGCTCAATGCAGAACATTTTATTTTGAATCGCAAAAAAATTAAAATGCACACTTCTTTCTTCATGTACACGCTGTGTGCATGACAACACATTCGCAGACAGAGGGTGGGAAATGCAAGCACAAAGCCAGTTTGAAAACAATTGGCCAGAGGCTTGCAAGGAGTACCCATTGTGAACAGTTTAAGGGCCACTAAAAAGCCGGGTTCACACGGCAGGAGAATTAGCCCGATTTTAGCCCTGAAGCTCCCCTCCCGACGATTGTAAGTACTCGCTGACATCTAAACGATAAGCACCAACTTGTGCACGTCTACCAAACTTTTGTTTTGACCAATCACGGCAACGGATGTGAATGTCGTCGTAGTAGAGAAAAAAAAAGCATGAACAACAAACATCTTTACCAGATAAAAATGCACAAAGCGCCTCTCGTTGTTCTTCTTCAAAAAGGAAACTGATTAATTCTGGACACAATTAATTGCAGCGTACATGCATTCATCCACCGGTGTCATGTTAGATTTGTTTGTTTCCCACGACTTCGGCACTTTCATCACAGCTGCATATCCCGCCCCCAAACACAATGTGGCTTTGTGATTGGTCCAAAAAAACTGGTTCAGATCTGTAAAAAAATCAGCAGGTTTGGTGAAAGATTGATTCTCAGGAGTTTGTGAACTCAAAAATACTGGAGAATTCATCTTGCAGAGCAAGGTTAGCAAACATTTGCGATGCTAGCGAATTTCAATTTCACGTCAGTGTTTGTCAGAGTTCATCCAAGGTCGCACTGTTTGCTAAACCTTATGTACTGTAAACGTTTGACGTTTGTCTAAAATTGGCCATAATTGGCCAAATGTTTTTTTCTCGTCGCAAGGATATTTTAATTTTTTTTCCAAATTTCCTTGAGATAAGAAAGGGTTAGGCTAGCATCACAAATGTTTGCCACCCAGTGGGATATGGGCTTTAATGTAATCTTGCTAATTAAGGAGAATAATTGACCCACAAATTCTGGTAAAAGTCTTGTAAAATTCTAAAACCACTACTTTAACCTTTGACTTCAGTGTTCCACAGTATTTTATTTTTCATGAAATACATTTACAAGCATTACAGTGTTTTAATCTGCATTTAAACCAAACACAAGAATGAACCTCAGAAGCACAAACCATTATCACTGACACATATGGTGTACCAGGCTGTAACCTCAGCGATGGGATGCCTTCAAATCTGTACACTGGTTAGGAGCACAAATTTGTCAAGTTTTTAAGGTTAATGAATAAAATGAAATTGAATAATTTATCAAGTTAGATAGCGTTTTGAATCATAGTAAGCCATAAACTCAAGTAACACCCTTTAAAAAAAAATGTTTCTGCCTTATTTTTGTGGTTTTATGTTTAGTCTGTTTCTGGTGATGAGCTATTGTGAGCAGGACTTGGCTAGTCTGCTGGAGAACATTCAGACACCATTCTCTGAAGCTCAGGTAAGACAGAACCTCACTGTAATAGCTTCTCAACATTGAATACCCAAAAGGGCCAACCTTATTTTTTAATTATGTAAAATTTGAGGTACATAAGCAATTCAGATTATTTTTCTCATCATCAAACTACTCTAAAACCTATTATAGAATGCATTGATCAAAGTTTCTGCTGTGCCTACAATTAAAAAATCAAAATCTCAGACCTTAATCCCCCCCGTAGTTTATGGACCGGATACGTCATCACGGTCAAGTAACCAGGATAACGGTACGTTTTTATTTTGATACTTAATCGGTTCAAAAGAAAATTCAGGGAATAAGATGCCAGAGACATTTGCACTTTTATTCTTTATACACAATTCCTAATCCAATACTGAAAAATTAGTTGGTAAAAATGAATTAGTGGTGTGTTCTTTTACTGATTTGATAGGTGACTTGAGCTAGGCCGTTGTCGTTGTGACCTGTCCTGGCTTGGCGTCTTTCTATCTATCTGCACTCTGGCGTACTTACCCAGTTGAAACCAGTTAAGACCACCAGGTCACACATTTTCACATGGACTAGGCCAAGACAGTATAAGAGTAAAGACCATTTTGAATAGATCAGACCATTCAGCAGAAAAAGCTCCACAGTTGAGTACTCGATCTTTCTGGCATCCAGTAAATAGTTCAACTTTGGTCATTTGAACCAATAAATCAACACACACAAAATAATCAACTGGAGTCACAAATGTGTTAAATGGAAAGAAGTTAGAACATAAAGTTACAAAAAATTCAAAAATATTTACAATCCTATGCTAAATGCTTAGCAATCGTGATTAGCATTTGCACGATAGCGATTACATTTAAGGTAAACAAACACTATTTAGTTCACACGTACATCATTATATTTACATTGCATATGTAATAGTGTCTTTAAAGTCACTTACAGATGATGCTTCAACTCAACTATAGTCCACAAGTAAAAAGTGGAGCTGCCTCTTAGTATCTGCAATAACATCCTTTCCACTGTGTGCGTCTGCAAAAAGGATCTGTGTAGAAACATGGCGTAGCTTCGAGACAGACATTTTCAGTCTATCTTTTTTTAAAGTCGGTTTATCCGGGGTCGGGTAGTGGGGGTTAGCAGCTTTAGCAGGGAAGCCCAGACTTCCCTCTCCCCAACCAGCTCCTCCGGCTGTATCCCAAAGTGCTCCCAAGCTAACTTTTTTTCCCCAGCCCTAGTTAAAAGCCACTTTTCCATTACAGGTACAAAACGGTATCAACTGGATTATGCAGCCTCCATTGCACACTTCCAGTGCAGGTCTGACAACTGTTTTTTAATGAATCGCCGTTGCATGATGTGGCAACACCACACATTAAAGATTAAAATGTGTTAATTTTTTAATGCAATAATTCTTTTGTAATTAATTTATTGTTATGAACACTTTAAAGTCCCACTTCTACTATGTACACAATCAGCAGAGACTACGACATTGGTGTACTGGTTTAACTAGTGACTTTGTTTACCGTACCTTACCCAAAGTTTCATCACGTTGTGGATCACGTTACTTAATAATGACACAGGTCAAACACTCAGAGGTAAGCGCGCCATTGAATTTTGAGCATCCCTCATTCGACAGTCGTCAACAGGGACACCCTTCCGTCATCGTCAATCCGTCAATATTTCAAGCCGAACGGCATTGTAATGTCAAGCCGTCATTCGTCATTCCTTCAGCGAAATGGGCGTCTGCCATGGCATCCCTCATTGTCGGACGGACAGACCTTCCGTCAATGGGAATGCCCACTTTTTTTTCAAACCTAACCTTAACGTCAAGCTCGCATGGAACTCTATGCGTTAGGCATTACTGACACCCAGTTGTAGAAACAACATCAATCCCCCCTTTTTTTCAATCACTACAAATACAAAGTATGAAATAACCACCAATCACTGGTTAATAAACAGTAATCAAATGAAAAAATGCTTTTGTAATTAGGGTTGGGTATCGTTTGGTTTTATCCGATACGATATACTTTTAAAACGTTTCCGGTGCTTAAACGGTTCTCAAATCAGTACCAAAAAATGACAAAACTGCACATTTTTTGTTAAAAACAATACCCTTTTATTTTCAGAAGAGATGTGTTGATATGTGGCATACTGCAGTTGTAATTCTTTTCCTTCCATTTTTTTCAGGTGAAATGTATCATACTGCAATTGTTGAGAGGGTTGCGCTATCTCCATCACAATTTCATCATTCACAGGTCAATGTGTTTCACTTCCCTCTTCAAAAAAAGAAAAAGCCCATTTTATCTTATTTTTACTCCACAAGATTAGACTTGGTTGTTTCTCTTTGTAAACAAAATCACACTATTGAAAGACACCTGGTTTAACAGAGAGCAAATCTTTGTGTCCAGTCAAAGTGCCCTATGACCATAGGCCCGTTTCCACCGCAGGAACTTCGGGGTAAATTTACGAGGCCAGCCCTCCTATGTGCGCGTCTCCACTGCAGGAGCCTTCTCAACCGGGCCACATTTACAGGAACTTAGGGGGACGAGCGGAGGTCCTACTCGAGGGTAGGTACTCCACTGGCCCTGATTGGCAAAAAATTATTTAGCATAAAAATTATCTTACGATGCACGACGATGATGCATTCTCGGCTTAAGTCTCTTCCAACAAAATTTTCCTAATAATCCTTTGCCTATTTTCGTTCCACTCTACTCTTCGCCTTTTCAAATTCTTCATCTAGACGCCGTCTCCTCTCACTAAAACCATCCATCCATGCCAAATACACATAAATAAAACACAGAAAAAAACGGCAACCACCACAAGTTTTCCTCTTTCCTGGTTTGTGTTTAGATTTTTGATGCGCCGTGCTTGGGTGATGTCACGGGAGAAACTTGTGACGTTGCAAGTCAGCCTTTTCAAATTCTTTAAATAGGCGCCGCCTCCTCTCACGCTAACCGTCCATCCACGGCAAGTACACAAAAATAAATAGCAGAAAAAAAGGCAACCGCCTGAAGTTTTTCTCTTTCCTCGTTGTGATTTTCGGCGCCGTGCTTGGGTGATGTCACGGGAGAAACCGTCGCACGACGTGTCAATTGAAACCCGTGATGTCGCAAAATGGGTCGTACTCCGCAGTGGAGACACAGCCACAAGCAGGCAGGCTGAGAGGACGGTTCCTGTGTAAGTGCCTCCCTTTACCCGAAGTGGAAACGGGGCTCATGTGACTTCAACTCAGAGCTTAATGCTACATTCATACCAAAAGCGTGACTGCGATCTGGAACACTTCCTTCGCTAGCGGTTTACCGCAGTTTTTTGAGACGCATGCTGCTCATTCGTGCACACCGGAGGAGAAGGTGTGTCCTTTGGTGAACAACTACTGTAGAGCACTTAAGCGAGTCGACAAAAGAGAGCACCACCGACTACTTCCACTTCTTTCCCGGGACTATACAGCCGGGGCACTATTTTCTCCAGCAGCGCCTTTTCTGAGGTACGTATTTTAGCACTTCCGCTTTTTTTTGTGGCAACCCAGCGGCTGGCAGTTGCGCTAGATACCTTTGGCATGGATGATAAACACTACTGCTACCTTGGTACATTTCAACAACAAGTTAAATACACTTACCAGCACTCTTGAATGCTACTTCCTTGCTCACGATCCCAGTTGGCTGTGCTGTTGCATTTATAACGCGGTGTGTGACGTAGCCCGTACTTGAAGCCGATTGGCTTTTTAAAAAAATTTCAACTTTGGCGACTATGCGTGTGTGCGGATTTTCACAGCGCTCCAAACGCATCCTCCGCGCCGTCCCACGCACTCTTGTGCCGGTCCGCGCAAAATACATTAACTACAATGCAAATGCGCCGCCGAAACAACTCCCCCCGCTTTTGGTGTGACTGCAGCATAATAGCCATGCACTGTATGTTCTCCAAAGCACTGTTATTTTTCTGTATGAATGATAGGAGCAAAACAACAAATAGAAAAGAAAAAGATACTTGTGTTAATGTTGTGTTCCATGAATAAACTATTTTTCCATGAATGTCAGCCATTTTCCCCAATGGGGGTATATGCCACCGAGGCGGCGGGACTTCGGACTTCCGTAAGTCACACACCTACGCTGTTTCCGGTTACTGTTACGATGTTGCACGTTCCCGTTGATTAGTGCGAGTGTGCAACGTGTCTCAGTTCTCCGAAGCACTCTGAGATGCATTTTAGGAAACAGCATAGGTGTGTGACTTACGGAAGTTTGAAGTCCGTGGTATCTACCCCATTTTTACGAACGTTTTTCTTCAGTTTCAGTTTATGTATAAGACGATCCACGTCCAGTATATTGTCCATTATTGACAGCCATTGTTTTATTGATGGAGATTTAGTCATGACTCATAAGACAGTACTTTATGGCCTTAAAAAAAAAAAAAGAATTCAAAGACTATTAACTCATTCACTGCCAGTCCAGTTAAAATGGATCTTTGACTTACATTGCTGTCAGTGGCAGATAATGAGTCAAGTCATTGTACACATTCAGTATATGTGTTTGTTTATAAGGTTCAATGTTATTTGAAAACATAATTTTTACAACCTGTTGTTGTGGGTCATATTCATTCAATAATATGGGGGGGACAAGATTTCAGCAAAAATAAATGTTCTGTAATACATTTGTAAGCCCTTAAAAAAACAGACCATAAAGTTCATCTATCTATTAAATTTATTCAACATGAGAAGTTGCATTTATTTTGTTCATTTGCTGATCTAGATTTAATGGTCAGATAGACTGCCAGGAGCTGTCGTGAGTAGGGATGCACCGAAATGACATTTTTGGGCCAAAACCGAAAATGAGAAATGCTTGGCCCAAAACAGAAATGGCTAAAAAAAATTATGCCAATTTTTTATCATCATTGCATTTATTATAATATTATTATAAAATATTTAGGCCTATTTAGCACGGGCATTTTAACAAAGCACAATAAAAATTGAAATGCGTCCACACCACAGACATCAGAGACATGTTGGCGAATGGTACATTAAACACCAAATGTGGGGTGAGCACCTGAGCATTTTCTGGCGGTGCAATTGCACTTTATAGTCAATGTACAGTACTTTGCACCGGCGGGCACGGATGAGTGCGGTGCGGATAACGCATTTGTAGGCTATTTGGAGCGGGACACGGTGTGGCGCACTAAAAATCTGCACATTCGCATATTCACCAACGTTTAAAAATAGATATATTTCTTAGCACTAGCCAATGGGCTTTGGGAATGGACTGCAAAGTCACACACGGCGTCCTGTACAGGTCTGTAGTATCCCGGAGATAGTGGTAAGTGTTTACTTGTTTAAAACTGTTGATAGCAATAGTGCTAACATTAGCTATAGTATTTAGCACGGCCACCAGAATGCAAGTGAAAAAGTGGAAGCGCTCGAGGGGCTCTCATCAAAGAAAAAATGGAAGGCGCTGCAGGAGAAACAGTGGCTTACCTGTAGTGCAGTACTCGGCAGCGCTCTCTTTTTCGACATAGTTTACCAAGCGCCAGCGAGCAGCAAAACGGACACTCACTCCCGTGTTTGGTGTTTAATTCAAACAAACACTTGCTTGTTTGTAGTGTTTTTTTTTTGTTTGTTTTTTTGCCTGCGTCACCGCAACATCCTCTTTCGGCCATATTATTTCGGCTTGAATTATATTGTGGCCGAATGCCGAAAATCCATATTTTTGCCATTTTCGGCCCAAAAAATTCGGTGGCCAAATATTCGGTGCATCACTCGTCGTGAGAGGTGTCGATGTCTACTTGGATCAAGCAAAGTGTTCATTACATTGTTTGATTGTTGCAAGTGTGTGCTAATGAAAGTTTCAGATTGCAGAGGTGTGGACCCGAGTCATGTGACTTGGAGTCAGACTCAAGTCATGAATTTGACAACTTTAGGCTCGACTTGACAAAATGTTAAAAGACTTGCAACTCCACTGACTTTAACAACAATGACTTGACTTCAGTTGGACTTGAGCCCTTTGACTTGAAAAGACTTGCTTCCACCAAAACAAAAAGATTAAAATGTATGTTAACGATTAAGTTCCACCGTCTTGGTGTGTGTGCTTCACTGAGCGCGTGTGTACATGTGCGAGTTGGGCTGACAGCGCTGTCATTCAGACATGTCAGGCAAGCCGCAAACACACGGCGCCTACACTAAGGCAATATTCTAAATAAAGCTGACCATATTGTTTGTTTAGCATTGACACCAATGCAACAGCATTGGCTGATTTTACTTTGAAGTCTGCCTGTATGTTGGCGTGAACGCTAGATTGGCTGCTTCCCTTTGACATTTTGGCTTGCATTTGACAGCCGACAAGCCAAACGAGATCCTTTGACTGTTGATGCCAGTGGCTAGCAACAGTAGTTTGACAGCTGTTGCTTGGCTCGCTTGCTTTTCTTATTGTTTTCAATATTGTGGACCTATGCTAATTTGTAATGCCCTCTCCCTGCTTAAATGAAGGGAATGTGCTTTAAATTGCACTTAGATGTTTTTTTTTTTAATTATTAAAAGTAAATAAATAGATCTTTGCCGTCTTCATTTATAGTTATTTTTATAAAACAAAAAAACATTCAAAATGTCCAATATAGCCATTTGGATTTTAGGAACACAACATCAAGTACATTACAAGTGCTATATAATGTAAGACAGGATACCTTGTTATTTTATACATGGACCATGTATAAAATAATCATGTATCTTGCCTTATATATTACACTTAATGTTGTGTTCCTAAATCCTAACGGCCATATTAGACATTTTGAGTTTATGATATATATATATATATATATATACATTACAATTAAATGGGCAATAGCATTTTATAAAATAAACAGACAAAGTTCTATTTATCTGATTTCATTCGATTTAAAACATTTTTTTACCAATCCGATCCGTGACTTTTGTGATCCGTTGCACCGCTATTTGTTTGGGTACAAAAACTATGAGGTGGTCAACAAAAAATGAATGTGTCCAGTATGTCCAAGATTAGATCATTGACGGAGAAGCAACAACTTTAAACTTCATTCAACATCTGAAGTTACACAAAGAATGGTAAGTAAGCTCATGTCACTTGTTTATCGGCTAATTATCGTTGCTACCTGCGTACTTAATGAGACTGTAAACTCACTGGTAACACATTGCATACACGGCAATCTGTTGCACCACTCTGGGTTCACTCCCTGAGTCCCTGACTCCTACGTTGATGGTCACCCGAAATAATATCATCGATGTTAAAATGACTCGAAAGGACTTGAAACTCAAAGTGTAGGACTTGTGAATTGCTTGAGACTTTGTCAGTCTTGACTTGGCACTTGACTTGGGACTTGTCAGTCTTGGCTTGGCACTTGATTCGGGACTTGTCAGTCTTGACTTGGGACTTAACTCGGGACTTGAGGGAAAAGACTTAAGACTTACTTGTGACTTGCAAAACAATGACTTACTCCCACCTCTGTCAGATTTTCTTACAGTGTTGTATTTTCACAGGGATCTAAAGGTGTCTAATCTTCTGATGACAGACAAAGGCTGTGTTAAGATAGGTGAGTCAGCATACTTCCATTGCTCAAAATCAGCACAATGACCCCCAAATAATAATCGCGATTGTTTTACTAGGGGTGTGTGATATATCTTAAAAATTATTTTATTTATTTATTTTAAAAGACTTTACTCCAAGTTGGGTTCAAATTCATGTATGTGCGGCAGGCACGTTCTTGTTCTTGTGTGTGTGCTTTTGTCTTTGCTACATTGTGGGGCCCATACACGCATGTTTTTCCAGGTTTAACTATGATTGTGGGGACCGACTTGAAATTGTGGGGATATTTTGGTGGTCCCCACAAGTGCAGAGACCTCTTTTTGAGGGTCAAGACTTTATTCATGTTATACCTTGATTTAAATTTTTATTTTTTTTTTTATTTTACTCCACCCTCTCTGGCTCATGTGTTTTAAATTCAGGATGTTTTACTATTTGTCCGATTTTATTTAATGAAAAATTACTGTTAAAGTGAATGTTCTTTTATAAAATTATCATTTTATTATTAGATAAATTAACATTTATTACCACAAACAACAGAAAAAAAGTACCAAAAATTGGTGCTGTTCAGTTTTGGACGCAGTATAATTTTGAACATTTAAATCCGCCATCTCTTTGTCAAAGTGTTTGTGTTTCTCAGCCTTTTCACCCCTGACCCATTTTCATCCCTGATAAGGGTTTGACATTGCTCGGCAGAGAGCCAGCCGCCATTCTACGTCACTACGCACTGAATGTGTTGCGACATAACGTCCAGATAAAGTTTCGACAAAATGTGTTAATCTGGAAATGATTTTAGAAAATTGAATCTCATAAATAATATAGAGCAAACTTGTCATTAGTTGGGGTTCCTTTTAAAACACAATCTAAACTTCAATTTAAAAGTAAAAAAAGTTTTTTTGTGTAAAGTTGCTTTCTTCTTCTGCGATTGAGTCTTAAATGATAAGTCGCCAGCCTGACTTAGCTGCTTCCCTGATGCGAAAATTATATTTTTTACAAAAGGTACAAACTTACTGCGTTCTTGTTCGTTTTTAAACTAAATCTCTGCAAGGTGCACAGTTAAACAAGAAATATATATCTTAAATAAAAAATAGCCTATAAACTATAATCAGCCAATATTTTTCTTAGATCTATTCATGAGATAAGTGCAATATAAATAGTTTACTGAAATAAAACTAGAGAATTTCTTCCCTATTCTTTTTTTTTTTTTTTTTTAACTTTCTTTTTATTGAGTTTTCACATAGAAAAAAATGCCAATCTCCAACAGTATTCTCAACAGATGAGAAATAACTAAATAGTCAAACAACCAAACCATTCCCCATCCTAGATCACCCACCGCCACTTACTCCAGGCAAACCAGGACATATGAAAGTTTAATACCAGTCATAAAATACGGATTTCAGACAAATCAAATGCACATCTGGCCATTAATAAAGAAAATGTATGCATGAATAAACAATCAAAATTAAAATTAAAATGAACTGAAAAGCCTTACTTACTGAGGCAAAATCTGACAATTTGCAGTGTTAACAAAAGACAAAAAGAGTGTCCATACCTTGTCAAATGACAATGCCTTTTTGATAAAGTTAGTCTAATCATTTTCAATTTCAGATAATGAAGAACTTCCCTGACCCAGTCAGTGTAGGTAGGTGGAGCTGGCCACTTCCCCCTCAACAGAATCAATCTCCTGGCAAGCAACGTCGTGAATGCAATCATATTTCTCATCTCAGATGAAAGGTCAGAACTAGAAGGGAACACTCCGAAAAGAGCTGTCAGGGCGTCCGGATCAATCTTTCTCTCAGCAACATTGGATAATGTGTTGAATATATCACACCAGAAATTATACAAAGAGGAGCAGCCCCAAAACATACAGTATGTAAGTAGTTCGCTCCGCCATGTTAACTTCAATTACATAAAGAAGATACTGTATCAAACATCTTTGCAAGCCGAACCTTGGTGTAATAAGCTCTATGTAAGATAGGACATTGCATAAAACAATGTCTTGCGCAAATTGAGGACTTGTGCACCCTATTTAAAACCTCCCTCCAAACCTCATCTGAAACAGTTCCCCCCAAATCTGTCTCCCACACAGCCCTCAACACGTAGGGGGAGCAAATGTTCATATAAATAAGCAAGATTGCCCTCTTCATTGAATTAAGAGGTTTCAAAAACTTAATATTTGAGGAATCTGGGAGAGCTGGAAATCCTAAGAATGAGCTGCGAAACAAAGTGTCGTGCCTGGAGGTACCTAAAAAATTGTGCCTTGGGAAGCGAGAATTTGTTTACCAATTGTTGAAAAGAAGCAAATATAGTCAACATACAAATCCTGAAAAGGTAAAACTGTTATCCAATAAGGATGGAGGGAATGTGTGATTTGATGCAAGTGGCGCTCCAACAGAAAGCGATTGCAAGCCAAAGTGCCATCTAAATTGTGCCCACATTTTCAAAGAGGATATTATTGCATTTTTAGAATAGCTAGAGAAAGATGACTTCAGAGGAGAATATAATAAAGCCTTCACGGACACCGGACGAACATAGTTGATTTCCATAACCAGCCATGGTGGTCCACTCCCAGAATCCTCATCCCGGACCCAATAAGTCAAGTTTCCATTCCACCCGATGCCTTGGGCCTCTGTAACACTTGAAGCCGCACCCTAGGAGGTTTCTTACCCCAAATAAAATCCAAAATAAGAAAACTTTGAAAGAGATATAAAAAAAAAAACGTGGAAGAACATTCATTTTCACAGTATTGATCTTGAAATTGATCTTGAAATTTCTCTTATACAGACTAGTTAATGTGTCTGCAATGTATACACCAAGATAAATCTGGAAATGGAGACCTTAAATTGGAAACCTCGCCTTCTTATTAACTGCAAACACTTCAGTTTTTTCAAGATTCAATTTGTAACCCGATATTTTTCCAAAAGCCTCTAAGTCAGAAAGGGCTGCAGGTATAGAGTTAGAAAGATCAGACACGAGCAGCAAGAGATCATCAGCATATAGTGCCACCGTTAGCTCGACCCCATACCTACTTATGCCCCAGATACCAGGGTCATCCCGTAAAGCAATGGACAAAGTTTCCATTGCAATGGCAAACAAAAAAGGGCTCAATGGGCAACCCTGCCTCGTGCAACGATGGAGTTGAAAATATTCAGAAGTAATGCCATTAGCCCTAACTGCAGCCTGTGGATGAGCGTATAACCTTTAACCCATGACTCAAATTTTTTGAACCTCCCCAAAGTAAAAAATAGGTAATCCCACTCAACTCTGTCAAACGCTTTTTCTGCATCTAAAGATATCAAGGCTTCTGGTAAAGCAGTCGATGTAGGGTTGTAAACCAAATTGTATAAATGTATATACACATATATATATATATACATATATACATATACATATATATACATACATATATATACATGTATGTATGTACATGTATGTATGTATGTATGTATGTATGTATGTATGTGTATGTATGTATGTATGTATGTGTATATATATGTATGTATGTGTATATGCGTATGCGGATATATGCATATGCGTATATATGCATATGCATATGTATATGCATGTATATGTATATGCATGTGTATGTATATGTATGTATATGCATGTGTATGTATATGTATGTATATGCATGTGTATGTATATGCATTAGTATGTATATGCATATGTATGTATATGCATATGTATGTATATGCATATGTATGTATATGCATTAGTATGTATATGCATATGTAAATGCATATGTATATGCATATGTAAATGCATATGTATATGCGTATGTATATGCGTATGTATGTGCATTAGTATGTATATGCATATGTATGTATATGCATATGTATATGCATATGTATGTATATGCATATGTATGTATATGCATATGTATGTATATGCATATGTATGTATATGCATATGTATGTATATGCGTATGTATGTATATGTATATGCATATGTATGTATATGTATATGCATATGTATGTATATGTATATGCATATGTATGTATATGCATATGTATGTATGTATATGCATATGTTTGTATGTATATGCATATGTTTGTATGTATATGCATATGTTTGTATATGTATGTATATATGTATGTATATGCGTATGTATGTATGTATATGCATATGTATATATATGTATGTATATGCATATGTATATATATGTATGTATATGCATATGTACAGTATATATATGCATCTGTATATATATGTACGTATGTATATGCATCTGTATATATATGTATGTATGTATATGTACATGTATGTATATGCATCTGTATATATATGTATGTATGTATATGTACATGTATGTATATGCATATGTATATATATATATATATATATATATATATATATATATATATATGTATGTATATGCATATGTATATATATGTATGTATATGCATATGTATATATGTATGTATATGCATATGTATATATATGTATGTATATGCATATGTATATATGTATGTATATGCATATGTATATATGTATGTATATGCATATGTATATATGTATGTATATGCATATGTATATGTATGTATATGCATATTTATGTATATGCATATGTATGTATATGCATATTTATGTATATGCATATTTATATATATATGTGTATGTATGTATGTATGTATGTATGTATGTGTATGTATGTATATATGTATGTATGTACTGTATATATGTATATGTATGTATGTGTATATATGTATATGTATGTATGTGTATATATGTATATGTATGTACTGTATATATGTATATGTATGTATGTGTATATATGTATATGTATGTATGTGTATGTATGTATGTGTATATGTATGTATGTGTATGTATGTATGTGTATGTGTGTATATATATATGTGTATATGTATGCGTATATGTATGTGTATATATGTATGCGCATATATATGTGTATATATGTATGCGCATATATATGTGTATATATGTATGCGCATATATATATGTGTATATATGTATGCGCATATATATGTATGTATATATGTATGCGCATATATATGTATATATATATGTATGCGCATATGTATGTATATATATATGTATGTGCATATATATGTATATATATATGTATGTGCATATGTATGTATATATATATATGTATGTGCATATATATGTATATATATATGTATGTGCATATATATGTATATATATATGTATGTGCATATATATGTATATATATATATATGTATGTGCATATATATGTATATATATATATATATGTATGTGCATATATATGTATATATATATATATATGTATGTGCATATATATGTATATATA
>NC_135437.1:1942500-2045000 GCF_051991255.1 Vanacampus margaritifer
TTTTGCCGCATTATGTAATAAGTTATTACATTTTGAGAAGATTATTACAAAATGCACTTACAACTTTTTTATTCTCTAGAAAATGTAATAACATGGTGCATTACGTAATAACAATTCTAAATTATTGTTTATTTGTTTGTTAATCGTATTTTATTTTACTTTAAAGCATTTGTCAAAGTTAGGCCTATTATTAGTATCACTGTATTAGCCTAGTAGCAGTACTTACCAATTACTATCAGTACACTATTCAAAGGTTGCATTAGCAGAGAATATTCTGTAAATTCCAGATTTTTTTTTATTGGATACCAAAACCACATCAAGAATAGTTATAAACATCCAACAAACCTTATAATGCTTCTTATAATACAGAACAAAATTGTGGGTATCAAAATTTAATCCATTCGTAAACATTAACATATGCACATACAAAATAGAAACGCTGATGAATAGGTAAAGAACAGCTTTATTTATGCATTTATAGAACCTTTCAACAAAAATAAATGCAACCAACACATGCAGGCTTGCGGCAAATTTAAAATAATAATGAACCAATGTAAGTGTCTTCTGCTTGTTTAGAGAGCTGCTGTGACCAGCAAATTTCTCCACTAAGATTAATTTTAAACAAATATGAAATTGCCTCAAAAGGCTAAACAAACAACAAAATTTCTATTTCCAAAATATATCCGTAATTTCAAATTGTCCATGTCTAATATGTCTAATTACCAGCCAAGCCATAAACCACTTGGAATGTTTTCCAAACAGCTCCTTGAGTTTTAATGCCACACCACCAAAGCGCCCTGCTGCTTTGTACAACCTGTGTACACTAATTGTGTGCTTTCCAAAGACGTCCAACCCAAGGTTTAGGCTTAATGTTTCCCTTAGATAGATTGATGGATGGAATCGATCTGCAATGTCTTTAAAATGTTTAGACACTCTGTTAATCGTCCCAAGCATTGACATGTCATCCTCAAGGGTCATTTTGATAATAGACTGAAACATTTCAGTTGGTAGGACAGGCTGAACAGGGGGTGTAGTCAGAACAGGGTCCTCAGGCTCATCAGGCTAGATAGGTGGGTCACACTCATCTAGTGAGTCAGGCTCGATTGGTGGGTCAGACTCATCTGGTGAGGCAGGCTGGATTGGTGGGTCAGACTCATCTGGTGAGTCACTTCACTAGTATACTTCAAATGGAGACCTCCAGCCTAAAACTTCTTTAAGATCCTCATTGAGCACTCTTGAATATACAGGTAGGTGCTTGACCCAGTTAACTACGTTCCGTTAAAATTTCACCAGATCATACATGATCTTCTTTCTTAGCCACCTATGTGTCCTCTCAACCTTTCCTTGGCTTTGTGGATGATATGCTGAACTTTCAATTATTTTCACTTGCAGAGATGTCATTAGAATTTTCACTGCCCCTTTAAACTCAGTCCCTTTGTCATGTTGTAACACTTTGGGTGGTCCATGTTCACGATAAATCTTGTTAAGGTGTTTGTCAATTTCAACACTACTTTTTCTTTTCAATGGTTTCAGCCACATGTAACGACTGAACACATCTATCACTGTAAGAATGTAACGGTATAAAGCCTGACCATAACTAATTTTCATTTTTCCCATGTCCAATAGGTCAATTTGGTGTCGATCTTGCACTTCTTTGACTTTAATGGTCATCAAAGGGGGCTTATTCAGAAACTTTGCATTTTGAAGTTGGTAACACTCAGTTCTGTTCAAGATTTCCTGCACCTTTCTTTCACTTATGCCAATATGATGCATTCTTAGTCGTTTGCTCAACTTTCTTGCTCCAGAACCCTTTCTATCATCTAGACCCTTTTTAACAACACAATCAACATTAGATTGTAGCATGACTGGCTTGCCGGCACACAGCAGTGTCTGCCCATCCTCACTGAGAGAATAGACCCCTTGATTTCTCCAGAGACGCACCAAGGCATTTTGTTGAATTCTTGTGCATTCAGAAACTGGAACATGAAACTCTCCTCTCAACTTGCGAACTATGACATTGTACATTTCCTCGGTCATTGCTTGTTTTTGTCCATGGCCTACAGTGAGCCCCTGCAGGGTGCAGGTCAGGGTTATAATTAGCAGACCTACAAGGGTGACAAAAGAGGGAAAATGTTTAACTCCCAAAACTAAACTGCATTTTGTGCCTTTTTTTTGTCCGCGGGCGGGCCGGTGCAAGTAGACAGGTTAATGCAGTGAGCATAACTTGGACAATGCAGGTTTAAATTCAGTCATAGAATTTCTTTTCAAGGGCAAAACATCTACATAACTTTAGATCAACTGCAACTGTCTTTATACTTCCATATATTCAATTACACAGATAATATTTGACAGTTTTTTCAGACCTGGGATCATGTTGAACTCTGTTGGCTGTCTCAATTAAGCATGCAAGCAGTGCATGATCCTTGTAGAACTGATGCAGCAGCCAATCAGATTACAGCCCGCCCTCCCCTCCCTGGCTGAGTGACAGACCATGTAGAGCTTTGAATTTGGCCACAAGTTATTGGCCTATATAATTCAAATGTGTTCTGTCATACATAGATTTATTGGGCTACATAGCTCTAAGGGAAATTGCATAAAAATAAAAAAAAAGTCACTCTTGTATAAATTCATTGTTTAACAAACAACAATAATAGGTATTATTACATAATGCACCACATTGTTACATTTCCTAGAAAATAAAAAAGTTGCAAGTGCATTTTGTAATAATCTTCTCAAAATGTAATAACTTATTACATAATGAGGCAAAATTTATTACAAAATGCGTTGGGGCAGTTTATTACAAAATGCGGCTTTATTACAAAATGAAATGAAAAAGTTATTACATTTTGGACGTTTATTCCAAAATGCACCGTTATTACAAAATACGGCTCAACAAGTTATCTTTATGGCAATAGTCAGTTATAAATATAGCGCCACCAAGCCCTTGGGTCGGCAAAAAAAATTACGACACATAAGGTATTTTCATATTTGTACAAAATTTTGATACTTTTGTAAGTGTGATAACAAAGGAATTTATGAATATTTTTTTTACTTTCGACCCCTTAAATATTTTAGTGCCATCAGACCTATCCATACATAATGTACTTTTTTATTTATTTATTATGTCCTGTATGGACAATAAAAGCAATATTGTGCTATGAGTAAAACTAACGATGATGTATATATATGTACTTTAAAATTGGGGCAACTCATTGCACAAAAATAAAACAGAGGTTGATTTTTGAGGGTCTTAACATTGACCAAAACTGATTGAGCTTTGCACACACATCACACCTGGCAAAAAAACAACAATCCATAATAGGGAAAGGTTTATTGTGCCATTTTCAAATAATTTCTGATTGAATGTGCAACTGCCCAAACGTGCCAGTACCCTAACATGCAAGTACCCTAAAATGGCCCGGGGCTGCAAGGGCCCTTTATAGCTGTCCGCAGCTCTAGTTCTTCTTCTTTGTAAAGGATCTCGTTTTTGGGGTCCTAAACATTTACAAAAACTCACCAAACTTTGCATACTCCTTGGGCTTGGCGAAAAAATTTATATCATGAAGTTGCCATAACAACATATAGCGCCCCCTAGCGTGGAAAAATATGCACCAATCCCGGCACGTTTGACCGAGGGCTACAAAAATTGGCAAGCACCTGAAGCACCCTGAGACACACACAAAAGTCAGTGGAAGCCATATCCTAAAATGTACAGGAAGTGAGTTATGAATTTTTTAATGTCCAATTTTGGCCCATTTTTTAACATTAACTGTGGTCATTCTTTTTGCCCATTTGCCAACAGTTTTCATCCCATTTACTTCCAGCTTGGCATGTATTATTTCAAGACCTGGGACAACAACTTGACTTTTTGAAATATATATATATATATATATATATATATATATATATATATATATATATATTACTATATTTTGTCTTTAATATTTCCTTCATCAAAAAAGAGGAAATTCTTAACACCACTATACAAGCTCCAAAAAATCCCAAACTTCTCATGCATCTTAATAGCTAGGGCCTGAAAACAACTCTATGATAATATTCGGTTAAATATGTAGCACCACCTAGTGGTGACAAGAAATGTCATACTTTACATTTGTATATATTGTACCGAGCCCGTTTGAGGGATCCAGTTGGAATTCTGTCAGAAAAGCCTTAAGATGTTGATCATGGCCCACACTAAATACCGTAACTTTTCGCCAAAGGGTGTGGCAGTTATGGTGCCGCAAAGTCTTATGATTCACCGTGACAATAAAATCTCAAATAACTTGACCCAAAAGATCCTATCTTCTCAAAACACACATTTGATGAGAGTCCAGGTCTGAATACATCTACGAACTTATATTTATTCGTACTGATAGCCAACCTGCTGGCAATTTTTTTCTCTACATTTTTTCTTTAAATTTTTGCTCCAACCACGTTAACTGAATCTGAGAAGAGTGTTTAGGCCTTCATGATGTCATAACATGAAGTTTGTGAGTTTTCGTGAATCAAGGTACTGTTCGCCAAGAAAACAACGCCAATTTTGAGGGCCAAAACATGCACAAAAACTCATGAAACTTGGCACACACATCTGGCCTGTCAAAATGAGCATTATGTATCATGTTTTGTGCGATTTTTACAAAAAATACTCACTAGCGCCCCCTAGAAATGTATTAATGACTACTTTAAAGTCCGTCCGTCCGTCCGTCCGTCTTCTTCCGCTTATCTGGGGTCGGGTCGCGGGGGCAGCAGCTTTAGCAGGGAAGCCCAGACTTCCCTCTCCCCAGCCACTTCAGCCAGCTCATCCGACGGGACCCCAAGGCGTTCCCAGGACAGCCGAGAGACATAGTCTCTCCAGCATGTCCTGGGTCGTCCCCGGGGCCTCCTGCCGGTAGGACATGCCCGGAACACCTCCCCAGGGAGGCGTCCAGGAGGCATCCGAACCAGATGCCCGAGCCACCTCAACTGGTTCCTCTCAACGTGGAGGAGCAGCGACTCGACGCTGAGTCCCTCTCGGATGACCGAGCTTCTCACCTTATCTCTAAGGGAGAGCCCGGCTACCCTGCAGAGGAAACTCATTCGGCCGCTTGTATCCGGGATCTTGTTCTTTCGGTCACGACCCACAGCTCGTGACCATAGGTGAGGGTAGGAACGTAGATCGACCGGTAAATCGAGAGCTTTGCCTTTCGGCTCAGCTCCTTCTACACCACAACAGACCGACTACTTCTACTACTACTTTAAAGTAAGATCTACAAAAAAAATTGGTATCAGGTAGCCCAAGACCTACAAAAAAGTCTATTGGACCCATATGCTTAAATGAACAGGAAGTGATCTGCGAATTTTTGGATTTTTGATTTTTTGAAGATTTTTGCCTATTTTAGAACATTTACACGGGGCATACTCTTGCTTATGTTTCCTACACATTTGATCCAATTGACTTCAGTCTTGGCATGGACCATGTCAAGACCTGGGCCATCAACAGGGGGGAAAAACCTTGAGTTTTCTAAATACAATATGACGGGGGCGGGGCATCATATTTTGTGCTTCATATTTCCTTCGCTATGAAAGACAAAGTACATAATAACTCCCTGGTATATGTTCCAAAAAATCCCAAACTTCACTTGTATGTTTAGAGTCACGACCTGAAGGTATCTCTATGACAATAGTCTGTTATAAATATAGCGCCACCTAGCCCTTGGGTCGACAAAAAATAATAATTACGACACCTAAGGTATTTTTTCCTAAATTTGGATACTCTTTGTGTGATAATTGTCATTTATGATTTTTTTTTTTTTACGATGCCCTCTATGGAGAATAAAAGCAATATTGTGCTATGAGTAAAACTAACTATGATGTGTATATGTTATATATATATATATATATACACACATATATATACACTTTTAAAACAATGGCAATAGGGGAAACTCATTGCCAAAAAATAAAATAGGACGCTGATTTTTGAGGGTCTTATTATCATTGACCAAAAAGCTTTTTACACAATCATCACACCTGGCAAAAAAAATCCATATGTAAAGGTTTATTATGCAATTTTCAACGAAATTCTGCTTCCAATGTGCCACTACCCCAACGTGCCAGTACACCAACCTGCAAGTACCCCAAGGTGGCTTGGGCTGCGAGGGCCCTTTATAGCTGCCCGGAGCTCTAGTTTTACTTGTGATTACCCGATTTTGACTTTGGATCTGGATTAGCACCAGGCTAGACTAAGCGCCGGCCCGGGCGGGATCACCCACCCCACGAAGGGCGACAAACGCTTCGGATTTGCGACAGGCTAGACTAGGCGCCGGCCCAGGTAGGATCGCCGAATCCGCAAAGGGCGACTGATGCTAGGACGGGGTCCCTACAGAGCTCCCGTTGGCAGTGGAGAGCAAGCAGCGGCAAGCAGGGAAGCGCGCAATGCATCCATATCTTTTCTGGTACACGTAATGCTCACTTTGCACACACCACAAGTCGCCGTTGCACTGTCTCCACTTTCCACATTAAAATAGTACCATGGTGTAGACATTATTGTTGTTACATGATGCTAGCTTCATGTTAGCGTCCCACAACAAATACCAAAATGTTCCCCCACTGGATGTTTTTACTTTATTTTTTTCCGGGTGTGCTGTGATGTTGCAGAGTGTGTGTTGTATGTTTTTTTTGGCAATACACTGTTCTGCTCAAAAGTTTGTAAACCTCTTCAGCAATTTGGATTTTCAATTTTTTTCAACCTGATTTTGTTGTTAAATCTGAACCATTACATTTTATATAAAATAACAGGTGTAGATTTATCATTTCAATGCATTGCTCTTTTTTTTTAAAAAATCAATTGTGTAGTCAAAACTAAATTAAAGTTTTTGGTCAAACCATGTAAGTGCAAAACTAAGTGACCCCTGAGCTGCATTGCTTAAAACAAGCAATCAAGTAGGATCAGGTAGGACAAATTGGTAGCTAAGCTAACCACTGAAATGGACCAATGTAATGAGAGGTTAAGCAAAGAAATTGTGCATCACTGACTAAATCAGAGACAATACCACATCACTTTAGTCTTACCCAGGTGAACCCATACAGGTCAGTCATGAAAGACTGATAAATCACCAAACAAAGTGTTTGAATGCAAAAGGAGGTGCAATATCTGATTAAGTGAGAGGTTAACATACTTTTGCACACATGAAATCTGAGTTTTTCTTAAATCAACAACTTTTGTTCAAGAATGAATGACAATATTGACAATCTGAACTGATTGCTGATCACATAATCAGGATTAGGACATCTCTAACAGAACACAAAACACCTTTTTGCATTTACTTGAATTGACCAAAAAATATTTTTAATATAGTTTTGACTGCACAATTGATTTGACTGGACAACTACACCAAATGTGATCAAGGAAGACGGGTAGTACAGTCCTTGGTGTGTCATCTGGAAAGAAAAGGGGATAATGAGACTTGGTGGTAGAATGAGGAGGTGCAGAAGTTGATCCAGAGAAAGGGGTTAGCTAAGAAGAAGTGGGACATAGAGGACTGAAGAAAGTAGAAAGGAGTACAGGAAAATGCAGTGTAAGGTGAAAGTAGAAAGGCCAAACAAGCAGCTTACGATGACTTGTATGCTAGGTTGGACAATAAGGAGGGGGAGACTGATCTATACAGGTTGGCAAGTCAAAGAGACAGAAATGGGAAGGACGTGCAACAGGTTAGGGTAATAAAGGATAGGGATGTAAGTGTATTGACAGATGCCAGTAGTGTGATGGGAAGATGGAAAGAGTACTTTAAAGAGTTAATGAATGAGGAAAATGAGAGAGAACGAAGCGTAGAAGAGGTGACTGTTGTGGACCAGGAAGTAGCAAAGATTAGTAAGAATGAAGTGAGAAGGGCATTGAAGGGGATGAAGAGTAGAAAGGCACTCAGTCCTGATGACATACCTGTGGAGGTATGGAAGTGTCTAGGAGAGGTAGTAAAATTTCTGACTGGGTTGTTCAGCAGGATCTTAGATAGTGAGAAGATGTCTGAGGAATGGAGGAAAAGTGTGCTAGTGCCCATTTTTAAGAACAAGAGAGATGTGAAGAGTTGTGGCAACTACAGAGGAATAAAGCTGATGAAGCTGACACAATGAAGCTATAGGAAGGAGTAGTTGAAGCTAGACTGAGGGCAGAGGTGAACATTTGTGAGCAGCAATATGGTTTCATGCCAAAAAAAAAGGAGTACCACAGATGCAGTATTTGCTTTGAGGATGTTGATAGAGAAGGTCAGAAGAAGCTACATTCCGTCTTTGTAGATCTGGAGAAAGCTTATGACTGGGCGCGCAGAGAGGAACTGTGGTTTTGTATGAGGACGTCTGGAGTAGCAGAAAAGTATGTTCAAGTGGTGCAGGACATGTATGAGGACTGTAAGACAGTGGTGAGGTGTGCTGTAAGTATGACGGAGGAGTTCAAAGTGGAGGTGGGACTACATCAGGGATCAGCTCTGAGCCCCTTCTTGTTCACTATGGTGATGGACAGGATGACAGACGAGATTAGACAGGAATCTCCATGGACTCTGATGTTTGCAGATGACATTGTGATCTTTAGTGAAAGCAGGGAACAGGTGGAGGAGAAGCTAGAGGCGTGGAGCAGCACATGCTAGAGGCTTTGGCGATAAACTCAGAGGCCAGACTGAGATGGTTTGGACATATCCAGAGGAGAGATAGTGAGTATATTGGCAGAAGGATGCTGAGTTTCCAAATGCCAGGCAGAAGGTCTAGAGGAAGACCAAAGAGGAGGTTTATGGATGTAGTTAAAGAGGACATGAAGGTAGTTGCTGTGAGAGCAGAGGACGCAGAGGACAGGGTTAGATGGAGGCAACTGATTCACTGTGCCAACCCCTGAAGGGAAAAGCCGAAAGGAAAAGAAAAAGAAGAACAGAACACAAAACCTGAAAGGAAGAGAAATCTCAGGAGACCTCAGGAAGTGGGTAGTGACAGCACATCTGTCTGGGGAAAGCTATTAAGTCGTCTAAAAAAATTGAGCTTCATCATTCCACTGTGAAGCAGATCATCTGCAACTAGAAAACACGGAAAATTACTACAATCCTACCTAGAAGTGGATGACCTTCTAAAATATCAAGAACCACAAGAAAAATGATAATCCAGGTAAAAAGCCAACTCGAACATCACATCAAAGGATTTGCAGACTTCTTTTGCTGCATCTGGGACACATGTACATGCTTCAACAATCAGAAGAAAAGTAAATCGACAAGGCTTTCATGGAAGGCTCGCTAGGTAGAAGCCTCTGCTCACAAAAAAGATCAAAGCTGCCCATTTCAACTTTGCCAGCGAGTACCTGGACAACACTAAAGCTTTTTGGAAGTCCCTTCTGTGGACAGATGAGTCCAAAATTGAACTGTTTGGTCACAACTAAAACAGTCATGTTTGGTGAAAAGTAAACACTGAATACCAGCAAAAGAACCTTCACCCTAGAGTGACGTATGGGGGTTATAATGTAAAATTCTGGGTTGGCTTTTCATCCTCAGGACCTGGACAATTCCACATAATCCAGGGAATCATGAATTCAGAGGAATATTGTGAAATCCTGGAACATAACCTGAAGCCGTCCTTTCTGAAGTTACAGCCTGGTAGACGATGGATCATGCAACATGACAATAATCCAGCATTCCAGCAATACAACCAAGGAATGGCTGAAGAACAAGATTCATGTTTTGGAAGTGCCAAGTCAAAATCCTGATTTAAATTTTTTCAAAATACTGTGGCGGGACCTGAAGCAGGCAGTTTATGCTAGACGCCCATCCAACCTCTCTCAACAGGCTGCATTTTGCAAGGAAGAGTGGCAAAAATTCCCCCAAAGTAGATGTGAAAGACTGAAGTGAAAAAGTGTTTGGATGCAAAAGGAGGTGTAATGTCCGATTAAGTGAGAGGTTCACATACTTTTGCACCCATGAAATCTGAGTTTTTTTTAAATCAACAACTTTTGTTCAAGAATGAATGACAATATTATCATTCTTTTTGTTCAAGTCCATTATTTTCAATGTCAGCATTGTAGATTTGGGTATGACTAAACATTTAACTCTTTCACTGCCACTGACGTTTAAAGACGTCAAGTAAAAACCTACGCTTCACTGCCAATGACGTCAAAAGACGTCATCCAATGATTTTTTTTTTTTTTTTTGAAACGGGTAGAGGAAACCCTTCCGCATGTCTGGTGAAAGTTTCAAGTCTGTCTGTTGTGCCTAATGACTATTTTTGGCCCCTAGAGGGCAGCGATGACTCTCTTTTGACAAGATCGGGTGGGCGTCAGTAGAGGCGGAGCTAGAGCGTCGAGCAGGAGATGAGAATGGAAGACAAAGGAAAAATGGCGGCCGGTCGCGAGGAGCTCACACCCGAGACGTTTTTTTCAAAGACCAAAAGCATCGCTGAAAAAGCACATTGTTGACAACGATGATCATCATAGATGATGAAGATGAGGGTGACTCCGTGGTTGGAAAGCATTGACGCGGCAGTAGAAGACGTTAGATGGAGCTAGAAGGAGGAGGGAACGGGCAATGGCGAGCGTTTGCAAGCAGCTCTACACTTACAAGACGAAAGGCATCGACCAACGCTAAAATAGTACATTGATGACGACGGTGATCATCCTCGATGATGATGAAGGTGAATCCGAGCTTGACGGCGAAATTGGAACCGCTGACGCGGCGGCTATGACGGTGTCGTAATGCGGAGCGCAACCGAGCACGCACAGGCGGACGTTCCATCGGACGACGGAGAGTGCCCCGAGTCCAATGCATATTCATCGGAGGAAGTGTGTACAGTCTGCTACTTGCTTTTTATTCCCCGGAAAAAAAGGCCGTCAAGAAAGTGTAACGTTTGCACGCAAAACGGACCAATGTGAAAGTGAAAGTAAACTGTTGTGTGAGTCCTGGCGTCTCCTTGCACGCAGGAGAGCGTTACAAAAGGAAAAACTGTATTTGAAACATCCACATAATTGTAAGTAGCACCACAGTTGCACACATTTGTAAATAGTTTGCGAAATTGTTTTGTCAAATTGTTACACTGTTGAATGGAAATAAACGTATTTTGCAATCAAAAAACACTTTTTCATTGTTGGTGAAAGCGTTTTACAGAAGTAAAGCACTATTTAGGTGTTTGTGGCATCATTCATGGACAAAAAGAAGTGTACAATTCACTAGAGTACATGAAATAACATCGTTTCACAAAAAGCTCTTTTTCTCCGTTTTTTGTTTCAAAAGAGAGAATTTCGGAGAAAGTAACCATTTTCTATTGATGATTACTGAAGAACGGAATAAGGTAGAAACAAACTTTTTTTTCTGATGAAAGCTGAGAGTCCAATCTTTCATTTGGTAGTATGTGTGTTTCCATAGTCCAAACACAACATTTTCTGTCGACCTTGAAAGATCACTCAAAATGCTTAAATCGGCTGGCAGTGGGGACAACCCGTTTCTGAAAACGTCTGGCAGTGAAAGAGTTAATAAGGTTATTTTATTAAAAAAATCTGACCATGCCTGCAGGGTTCACAAACTTTTGAGCAGCACTGTATACCTCTGGATTTTTTTTTGTTGCCCTTAAAAATAAAATAAATACATAAGTAAATACTAAAAATGTAAAAACCCGATCATTTCCCCTCCAATTCCGATCAGCTGATAATGACGCAATCTGAACTGATTACCGATCACATAATCAGGATTAGGACATCTCTAACAGAACACAAAACCTCCTTGCATCATGAACTGTCATTATGACACATTGGGAAATTTCTCAGTAATGTGAAAGCATCAGGAGAAACAAATGGTTCAGTATCACAGCTCAAGGACAGTTAGGTCTGAGGGTGAAGCTTCATCATATTCCAAATCTTTTATGCAGTATGCTGAAATGAAATTTTATGCAGTACGTGTCCTTACCTGCTATGCGATCCAGCAGCACTGGAAGTCTCTTCACTCCGTGTCCTCCTCAGACTGGATCGATCAGGTTGAAATATTTCTACAACAAAAACGCAAAAACAAAATAGGATATAGTTAAACAAGTGAATATATCCAGTACATCAGTCAAATGGAGAGAAAGTAAACATTGTTAATTCCAGGTTCATAGTTGGCTTGCTAATAGCGCTTCAGTATGAGGTTCAACTGGGGAAATTATTCTTGAGTATGGAATAATAATAATGATCTCAAAACTGGTGTGTTTCTCAAAAATATGACAAAAAGCTGCATTAAAATGCCACAATCCAAAGAAATTCAAGCCTCATTGGAGATACATCCACCGAGGGACCCACTGGAATTTCCACCATGACAGCTCAACGCTAGTACAGCCCATCTGGAGCTTGTCACCACCCTTTCTCCACCAGCCGGGCTGTCAACCACAGCATGTTAACAAGCCTAGCGCAGTCAACTAACACCCCCACCAGAGCCAAAAATAGTAATCGGCCGATTATAGCACTTTTCAAAATAATCAACAATCGGCCCAAATTTTGCCAATTATTGTACTATCCTTAGTTTCGCACAAATCGGTACATGATGAAGGGTGTTTGAGCGGCGCAGAATGGTGCTCTTACACTGTTTGTCCACTAAGTGGAGCTGTGATTTCATTCAATCTTCAGTCAAAAGTACACTGCCTGTTTTACTTAAGTAGGCTGACGGCGCAACAGGTAAGTTTGTTTTGTACGTTTCAAAATTAACAGTCAACATGTCTATCGTTTTAGTAGAACTTTCTTTGTCATGTGTGACAATGCGTGCTTTTGTGCATCTGTCTAGCTTTTTGTTTATATTGCATTGCTAATCAGGTTGTGCTAGGCTGCTAACGTAGCTTCACAGTTGCCATGTAGAAAAAATGTAACTGTACAGCTATTTGAGAGTATAGGGAACGATGTTAATCCAAATGCATTTAAAGAAGAGCTATATGAACACATAGGGTACCTAGTTTTTTTTTGTTTTTTTTTTGCACGCCCAATAAGTTTAACATTACTGCCTCTCTTCAACATTGTCGGGAAAAGTTGCGCACAAGTATTGATTGGAACCGGGACTAATGGTCAGTTTCTCTGATAACCATTTATATTTTAGTACTGAATGTTTACTAGCTTTGATAGTAACCCGGAACTCAATGGAAGTGCTGCGATAATCGATAGTGTAACAGTGCAGTACAACGCAGAATAATAGAGTGCATCACTTTGTTGTTTAGTCTCTCTCTCTCACACACACTCTCTCCACTCTCTCCCTCTCTGACCCCACCCCCCACCCAAATTTCTGACACCAAGTTAAATTTATCTGATGTTCCATTTTCATGTGATTTTCTAATCTATCTGTCCTTGAAAGGGCATGTAGCATGTCAGTAAACATTAAAAACTACATGCCTTACCATTGCTTAACATCAGGTAAGTCAAAAAGACACACATTTATAATGTTCAAGCAGTTGCTGCGCCCACCAAATTACTTTTGGCCCTGTGTTCATTCACCAGAATACACTGAACTCTGTGTGGCTTGTGCGCATATGTGTGCATGCCTGTATGCGTGTATAAAGGCATCTTACAAACTGCATGTTTGCTTCCAAACCACAAAGGAAAGTAAAATGTTAGTATAGCAACTGAAAATTTAATACTGTTGACTGAACACCAATGTGTCTGTGCTTGTATACTCTTAAAAGTCATAATAGTAGCAAATTTGATAGGAAGTAATATTTGTCAGAATAAGAGGTAGAAGTAAAATATTGTAAAAATTGATCTAATTAAGCTTCAAATTCAGCAAAAACAACCAGCCTACTAAAAAAAAATATTCCTGGACAGTGGCTGCAGATTTGCTTTTGGTAAAAAAAAAAAAGTTTTTTAATTTGAGTCAAAAGAAGCAGAAAACAGGTACAAGAAATATTTTTATTTAATTTAACCTTAATTTAACTAGGTTGGTCCCATTGAGATTAAATACCTATTTTTCAAAAGAGACCTGGCCAGGACAGGCACCAGCAAAAGAACACAAAGTACAGTACAGAGTGAGACAAATTAAAAAATTTACAAAGCACAACATTTTGGATTAAATGATCAATAAAATTGTTCACACTCAAGCTAAAAACATCGACATTGTATGGAAGCTGTTTTCATGTCTTTCAATTTACGTTTAAAAATATTTAAGGACACCAGTTCCTTGAGCTTTGAGCTTGAAGATTACAGGCTGAGGGTGCTGAGTACTGAAGAAGGTATATTAAAAATCCATACTTTTGCGTGTCCAATAAATCAAATTATGGGATAAGAAATGAACAGAGTTCCTGCGCAGGATGATTTATTCCGGAGATTTCCGTTACATCATTGAATCAAACTCCAACAGTTTCAGATCAATAATGCTACTCCTCTTTCGAAGAGCCCACACTTTATTACAATCAAATCGCAAGAACAGTGTCTCCAACACCGCCCCTCATGAATAAGTAAATGTGTTATATAATGGAAAAATACAGGTTGAAAAACAGAGTTCTCAGCACACAGATACAGCTGTATTCGTCTCTAGTCAAAATATACTTTCAAGGCACTTCTCAGTACTTTCTCCCATAACAAAATCTCACAAACTAGTTGAACTCAACAGCTCCTAATGTAACATAGTTATATGAGTGTGCGGTCTCTCTCACGAACAGAAATGTGTTTTCGCACAGAGAAGGAACTTCTAGACCAAACAATGGGTCCCACCTTAAGGTCAAATTATACTGAGTTCAAAACTACTTTACCTACTTCACATCTATAAAACATTTCCACATGGTTAATATAAAGAATTAAAATGTTAATAATGTATAACAATGGTTAATATATGAAATAAAGTATTAAAAATGTTGTAATATCTTTCAGTACCCAAAAGCCTTTTCCCCAATTTCTGTCCGGGCGCTTGGGTCAGAGAACAAATAGAGGTCCTGCGAACGCAATGAATACTGTCTGGTACTTCTCTGCCTAATAAAATCACAAAAGTAGAGGTGAAGCAGCCCAAAAAGCAGCAAAAAAAAAAAATCCTTATGTCATGGTTTATTGTGCCATTTTCAAATTAATTCTAATTCCAATGTGCCAGTACCCTAACGTGCAAGTATCCCAAAGTAGCCTGAGCTACGAGGGCCCTTTATAGTTGCTCGTAGCTCTAGTTTTTGTGTTATTTTTTGTTGGGTCTGATATTACAGATCCCCTTAGTTACCGACCGTGCACAAAGGAAAAACGAGGCAGAAGCTGTGCTTTGTTTGAATGCAACCGCGGCTGGGGAGAGAAGGGGAGACGTGAGACATTGACTCACGCTCGGCTCCGTCCGACTCCCTCTCCTCCCCCGGCCACAAGTCGCTTTTATTACAGTTAAGTTTCAGTTTCGTTTCATATAAACATGGTTAAGTTTCTGTTTTCATATGTCATGGAAAAACACAGAACAGTTTGAGCAAGTTGAGCCGCGCCTTAGGCGCCGCCTCTAAACGACAGTTGATAATATAAAAACATAAAAATATATACAGGATATTCTTTAAAATACACATAATGTTAAGACTACTGTTTTAAGCAACTTCACATTTTTACACATTCCGTTCTATCTTGAAACATTGTGATGATGTCATGTTATGTTGACTAGCATGAAACAAATGACTAGCATTGTGGCATCAAAGCCACCGACCGCACAAGATATGACTACTTTAGAAGATAATCGATCATATACAGTACGAGTTTCAACAATTTAAATGGAGGCAAGTGGTTCTTCTGCCATCCAGCGTCCCACAGGGGGCGTTCCCATGAAGGTTGTGACGTCAACTGCAAAAGAGCTATAAAATGTCTATATTAAATTTTTCTACATGTTGAGTACAGTTTATTTGTTTGTTTTTTAAATTGAAACTGCTTTTAACAATCACAGCATTGGGACATCAGACATCCATTCAAAGTTTCCATCTTTGCTTATTAACATTCACAACTATTGAAAAAAATCTAACAACAATTCTATATATGACAAACAAACAATAATTCGACATAAAAGACAAAACAGAAACCTAAACAAAGAAGATAAGGAGAAATAACCTAAGGCACGAAAGAGAAATAATTACAAATTCAATTGAGGTCAACTACATGTCCAGTTTTCTCACACATACTTTTCAAAATCCCCCCAAAATGTTGATGATACAGGGCAATTACAAAATAAACGCAAAACCGTTTAAGATTATTTTCCACAGAAGGTGCATTTAGCATCTATGTCAGTGAACTTAGAAAGTGAATTATTGAAAGGATACATTTTATGTAATATTTTAAATTGAAGCTCTCTTATTTTACTTGAAATGCAGAATTGAAAAGGTCATAACCGCATTCTATGCCAATTTATGCAATTTATTTCTGCGTTCCAGTAAAAAATATTCCCTGAGAAGAAATTTTATGATTGCAACACAGTGTATTTCTAACGTGCTTATAGCACAATGTTTGTTGTTTAAATAGACGAGTTTCTTGTGACAAAGTCATGAAGCTGCGAGCGCAAATCGTAAGCAGAAAGGCTGAGCCACCCGACCTCTTCCTTTGTGTTAGCTAAGCTAACAAAACAATGTCTTTGTCTTTGTGCTGTGCCGTGGGCTGTCAGAACAGAGTACATGCAGCGATTTTAAGTTTTATACAATTCTTGCTTTTAAACGCTCCTTTAAGAAAAAACAGCAAAAGTTATGTCGACAAGCTTTACGACGTGAGAACTGGACGGAGGAGGAAATTAAGAATGCTCGTCTTTCCGGTGTTAACTTCGTATCTGGTAATTGCTTGTTAAGTTCTACTCTGTTGTATATAAAAAAAAAACTGCATTATTTTTAAATTAGTGAAAGAAACATCTTTGTGAAAAATGTTTGAAAGCACGATTGAAGCAATTCATTTGTACAGTCAAACGTATTATTGTGGGAATTAAGTAGAATAAGTCTTCATGCACATGTGAAACAATCACAAACCTCCTCTTTGGTCTTCCTCTAGACCTTCTGCCTGGCATTTGAAAACTCAGCATCCTCTTGCCAATATACTCACTATCTTTCCTCTGGACATGTCCAAACCATCTCAGTCTGGCCTCTGAGTTTATCTCCAAAGCCTCTAGCATGTGCTGTCCTACTGACGTACTCATTCAAGATTCTATCCATCCTGGTCACTCCCAAATAGAACCTCAGCATCTTCATCTCTGCCACCTCCAGCTCTGCCTTCTGTCTTTTCCTTAGTGGCACTGTCTCCAGACCAAACAACATCACTGGTCTCACCCCAGTTGTATAAATATTTCCTTTCATTTTAGCTGAAACTCTTCTATCACACATCACACCTGACACTTTTCTCCACCAGCCTGCCTGCACACGCTTCATCACTTCTTTTCCACACTCTCCATTGCTCTGGACTGTTGAGCCTAAATACTTAAACTCCTCACACAGATTCTCCGTCTTGCTATGACTAACCTTCATTCCTTTCCTTTCCAGGGCAATCCTCCACGCCTCTAGCTTCTCCTCCACCTGTTCCCTGCTCTCACTACAGATCACAATGTCATTTGCAAACATCATAGTCCATGGAGATTCCTGTCTAACCTCATCTGTCATCCTGTCCATTACCATAGCAAACAAGAAGGGGGTCAGAGCTGATCCCTGATGTACTCCCACCTCCACTTTGAACTCCTACGTCACACCTACAGCACACCTCACCACTGTCTTACAGTCCTCATACATGTCCTGCACCACTTGAACATACTTCTCTGCTACTCCAGACTTCCTCATACAAAACCACAGTTCCTCTCTGGGCACCCTGTTGTAAGCTTTCTTCAGATCTACAAAGACACAACGCAGCTCCTTCTGACCTTCTCTGTACTTCTCTATCAACATCCTCAAAGCAAATACTGCATCTCTGGTACTCTTTTTTTTTTGGGCATGAAACCATACTGCTGCTCACAAATGTTCACCTCTGCCCACCACTACACTTTCCCATAGCTTCATTATGTGGCTCATTAGCTTTATTCCTTTGTAGTTGCCACAACTCTGCACGTCTCCCTTGCATGCCCCCCCACCCATAAATTCCTTTATGAAAGGCATCACTGGAACATGACTATCCAGACTTTGTTCCGTCAATATTTTCATTGCAGCTGCTACAAGTGGACAATCTCTCAAGGTACAACTATGGAAGCCAGAAAAATAAGAAACTTTGTCTAAAGGAAAATTTTAATTAAATTATTGTTCGTAGGTGTGATTGTGTGTGCTAGGTTGTTCTTCTGTGTAAGCAGTTGAGAAAATGGATGGATAGATGGATAGATGGACAGACATGAAATACAGTATATACACAGTACAGGCCAAAAGTTTGGACACACCTCATTCAATACATATGCATTATTTTCATGACTATGTACATTGTAAATTCTCACTGGAGGCATCAAAACTATAAGAACTAATGAACACGTGGAGTTATGTACTTAACCAAAAAAATTAAAATAATAAAATAAGTACATAAATAAATAGCCACCCTTTTCTCTGATTACTTTTTTGCAAATTCTTGGCATTCTCTTGATGAGCTTCAAAAGGTAGTCATCTGAAAGAGCTTTACAACAGTCTTTAAGGAGTTCTCAGAGGTAAGAATGTCAAGAGGATGCAAAAAAAGTAACCAGGAGCAAAGGATGGCCATTTTTAAAAATCTATAATATAAAACATGTTTTCAGTTATTTCACCTTTTTTTAAGTACATAACTCCACATCAGTTCAGACACAGTTTTGATCCCTTCAGTGAGAATCTACAAAGTAACCAGGCATTAGAATAAAGCAAATGCATTGAATAAGAAAGTGTGTCTAAACTTTTGTCCTGTGAATCCTGCAGTCATGGTCAGTTTTTTTTTATAAAATAATAAAATAACCTTATTAAATGTTTAGTCATACCCAAATCTACAATGCTGACATTAAAAATAATGGACTTGAACAAAAAGAACGATAATATTGTCATTCAGTCTTGAACAAAAGTTGTTGATTTAAGGAAAAAATCATGGTTGCAGAAGTATGTGAACCTCTCACTTAATCAGACACCTTTTGCATCCAAACACTTTCTCACTTCAGTCTTTCACATCTACTTTGGGGGAAATTTTGCCACTCTTCCTTGCAAAATGCAGTCAGTTGAGAGATTGGATGGCAGTCGAGCATAAACTGCCCGCTTCAGGTCCTGCCACAGTATTTTGAAAGAATTTAAGTCAGGATTATAACTGGGCACATCCAGAAAATTTATCTTGTTCTTCTTCAGCCATTCCTTGGTTGTTTTGATGGTATGCTTCGGATTAATGTCATATTGCATGATCCATCGTCTACCAGGCTGTAACTTCACAAAGGACAGCTTCAAGTTATGTTCCAGGATTTCACAATAGTCCTCTAAATTCATAATTCCCTGGACTATGTGGAGTTGTCTAGGTCCTGAGGATGAAAAGTCAGCCCAGAATTTAACATTCTCACCCCCATGTTTCACTCTCGGGTGAAGGTTATTTTGCTGGTATGCAGTGTTCACTTTTCACCAAACATGACTGTTTTAGTTGTGACCAAACAGTTCAATTTTGGACTCATCTGTCCACAGAAGGGACTTCCAAAAAGCTTCAGTGTTGTCCAGGTACTCGCTGGCAAAGTTGAGATGAGAAGCTTTGATCTTTTTTGTGAGCAGAGGCTTCTACCTAGCAAGCCTTCCATGAAAGCCTTGTCGATTGACTTTTTTTCTGATTGTTGAAGCATGCACATGTGTCCCTGATGCAGAAAAAGAGGCACAGGTATGCTTTCACCTGAATTATCATTTGTATTGTGGGTCTTGCTGATATTTTAGAAGGTCGTCCACTTCTAGGCTGGTTTGTAGTCATTTTCAGTGTTCTCTAGTTGCAGATGATCTGCTTCACAGTGGAATCATGAAGCTTAAAAAAAATTTAGATGACTTTATAGCTTTCCCCAGAAAGATGTGCTGTCACTAACCATGAGGTCCCCTGAGATTTCTCCTCTCAGCATGACTGACCTGTAAAGGTTCACCTGGGTAAGACTAAAGTAACGTGGTTTTGTCTCTGTTTCAGTCAGCGATGCACAATTTCTTTGCTAAACCTCTCATTTTATTGGTGCATTTCAGTGGTTAGTTTAGCTACCAATTTGTCCTACATGATCCTACTTGACAGCTTGTTTTAAGCAATGCAGCTCAGGGTTCACTTACTTTTGCATTTACATTAATTGACCAAAAACTCTTTAATTAAGTTTTGACTACACAATTGGTTAAAATAAAAAGAACAATGCATTGAATTAATAAACCTGCACCTGTTATTTCATGTAAAATGTACTGGTTCAGATTGAACAAAAAAATCAGGTTGAAACAATTGGAAAATCCAAATTGCTAGATAGCATGCCTAATGGCAGAGCACCTGGCCCAGATGTCCCCTGTCCGTGTCCCCGCCGCGCCGCCCCCTATTTATTTTTTGAATGCACCGCATACACTCACTAACATGCCTGGGAGGCGGGTGGATGCGTGGGGATATGCTTTCCCTCTGCTCCGGTTCACCTGCTCCCAATTTTAAAGCACCACACGCACACACACACACACACTTGTATATACACTGGGTGGGGTCACATTCAAGGTTTAGGGGTAGAGTTCGCCAGTCGGCGAGCTGGCAAACTCAGTAACAGGGTTAGCTTTCACTAAGAACGCTGGAGTGACGACCGGGGCCTTTCCCCGCTGGGCCTGGGGTTCGGGGGTTCGGGGGTTCCGCCCGTCCCCCGATGCCCCCATCTCCCTTTCTGCCCCTGGTGTTCCGTCCCGCCACGCGGCGGGAGGTGGGGTGGGCGCGGGAGCCCTCTCCGCTCCGCTGTCCCCTCTTTGGCACGATGCCTGGGTGCGGGGGATACCCGGGATCTGGGGGGCGGGGGGGAGCGGGGGCTGTGGACTAGTGGGGTGCATGGCGGGCCTGCAGTGGCCTATCCTGCTGCGTTGGGTTGGGGGCGCGGGCCGTGTTGGGGTGGGGGGCGCACCTGCTCCTGGGTTTGCTCTCCGGCCGATGGCCCCTGCAGGGTCCGGGGGTTGTCCTTTGGCGCTGCCGCGGCCTGGGGGGCCCTGAGCTGTTGCGCTTGCTCTGTCCTGGCAGGGGTCGACGGCTTCCCTCTTTGGTGGAGATTTTCATGCATGCCAGATCCACCACACCAGCATCTATCTAAACTCAGACACAATCTGCTTCTTCCTCAGGTCATTGAATCGGTGGAGGCTGGTGTCTGTGGATCTCACTCTGCTTCGTCTGTCCTTCCTTCCTTTCCTCAGTCCCTCCTTTGGTCTCTTGAGGTTTCCCTGATTTGTTGGAATTTAGATGTTTCTGGGGTTGGTGAAGGACTCTGGTTGGTGGCCCGGTGGGTGGTGTCTGGTCGGTGTTGGATTTCACTTTCCTTTCTTTTCTTTGGTCCTTCCTTGGGTCTCCTGACGGCCTCATGACTCTGGCTGGAAGTGTTCGGTTTAGGTAAACGGTATGGGATTTTTTAAATAGGTTTTAGGTGAACTAATGAATACACACTCACACGCATGCACACACGCACGCACATACACATGCTCACCCACATACAAAATTTAAATAAATAAATAAAAATTAAAATTAAAATTTGACAATCATTCATAGGGACCAAACAGGCTTTACTAAAAGGTAAATATTAGGAGGCTGTTTAACCTTATTAGCATGTCACAGCGGCATGATAAAAAAGCAGTTATATCGTTGGATGCAGAAAAAGCCTTCGACAAAGTTAACTGGTCCTTCCCTCTTTGCTGTTTTAAATAAATTTGGCTTTGGGAAGTCATTTATTTACTAGGTGGCAGTATTATATGATTCTCCTAAAGCTGCAGTTACCATTAATGGGATTACATCTCAGAGTTTTACAGAGAGGCACAAGACAGGGATGCCCATTGTCCCCTTTATTATTTGCGATATTTATTGAGCCGCTTGCATTAGCTCTACGCCAGGAAAGAAGGATTCAAGGAATTCACTCCGGGGTAACAGAACACAAAATTAATCTATATGTCGATGATATTTGACTGTATTTAGAAAAACCTGTTATCTTGTTAGGGGAAGTATTTAACTTAACTCTTTGACTGCCATGGACGTTAAAAGACGTCAAGTAAAAACCTACGGGGGACCGCCAATGACGTTAAAAGACGTCATCCAATTTTTTGTTTTGTTTTGTTTTTTTGAAACGGGTGGAGGAAAGCCTTGGCCAGCTGTGGTGAAAGTTTCAAGCAGATTTAGTTAGCCTAATGACTATTTTTGGCCCCTAGATGGCAGCAATGACTCTCTTTTGACAAGATTGGGTAGGCGTCAGTAGAAGACGTGAGGCAGAGCTAGAGGGGACAATGGCTGGGGAAGGGAAGAGAACATGGCGACCGGTTGCAAGCAGCTCACGCTCGAGCAGTTTTTTTCAAAGACGAAAAGCATCGACCAACGCTAAAGAGCACATTGATGACGACGATGATACATCGATGATGATGATGGTGACTCCGAGGTTGGAAGCATTGACGCGGCAGTAGAAGATGTGAGGCGTAGCTAGATGGCTGAAGAAGCAAACAATGGCGACCGGTTGCAAGCAGCTCACACTTGGGAATTTTTTTCAAAGACGAAAGACATCGACCAACGCTAAAGAGCACATTGATGACGACGATGATCATCATCGATGATGATGATGGTGACTCCGAGGTTGACGCCGAAGTTGGAAGCGCTGACACGGCGGCTATGACGACGTCATAAAGGTTCAAGGGCTAGCGATGCTAACACTGGAAAACGCGGAGCACAACCGAGCACGCGCAGGCAGACGTTCAATCGGACGACGAAGAGTGCCCCGAGTCCAATGCATATTCATCGGAGTAGTGGGTACAGTCTGCTACTTGCTATTTGCCGGAAAAAAAGGCCGTCAAGAAAGTGTAACATCTGCACGCGAAACGGACAATCGAAGTGAAACGTATCTGTTGTGCAAATCCTGCTCCGTCTCCTTGCACGTAGGGCAGTGTTACAAAAAGAAAAACTGTATTTGAAACATCCACATAATTGTAAATAGTACCACAGTTGCACACATTTGTAAATAGTTTGCGAAATTTTTTTTGTCAAATTGTTACACTGTTGAATGGAAATAAACGTATTTTGCAATCTAAAAACACTCTTTCATTGTTGGTGGTGGTGTATTACAGAAGTAAAGCACTATTTAGGTGTTTGTGGCATCATTCATGGACAAAAAGAAGTGTAGAATTCACTAGAGTGCATGAAATAACATCGTTTCACAAAAAGCTCTTTTTCTCCGCTTTTTGTTTCAAAACAGAGCATTTCGGTGAAACTAACCATTTTCTATTGTTGATTACTGAAGAACGGAATAAGGTAGAAACAAACTTTTTTGTTCTGATGAAAGATGAGAGTTCAATCTTTCATTTGGTAGTATGTGTGTTTCAATAGTCCAAACACAACAGTTTCTGTGGACCTTGAAAGATCAGTCAAAATGCTTAAATCGGCTGGCACTGGCGACATCCCGTTTCTGAAAACGTCTGGCAGTCAAAGAGTTAAAACTAAATTCTCACATTTATCAGATTATTCTAGTAACCTTGCTCCAAATATGCAAAATAAAAAACTTTTTTTTTTTTACATTATCAAATAAAAAATATGATAAAGAAACAAATTCCAACACTGCGGGGTATGCTCCAACCACCTGTTTTAGCTAAAGATATTACAAAGCTTTCTCCGACAACAAAAAACCTCTCAAAAATATATGTTATTTTCGTATACAGATAAAATGTATTTACCCATCTCGAGACAGACTTGTCTATAGCTCCGGAATTTGACTTTTGGATTCAAGTTTGTGAAAACATGTTTAAAATGACAAAACACACAAATTTACAACTTATCCAATGTAAAATTATTCATGAAACATATATTACCCAATACATGATGAAGAAAATGGGACTCTCAAACATTTGTCTCCAGTGTTTACAAAACACTGCAGACAACTTATTTTCATGCTTTATGGTTATGCACTCCGGTTATGTATTTCTGGACTGAAGTCTCTTCAGTATCTTGGACTGTAGGATACATATATCTCCAAACTTGTGTTTGCTAGGTCCCCTAACAACAACTGACTTACCACGTAAACAATTTCAATCTACACTTGTAGCCCTTACTATCGCTAAAAAAACAATTCTTGTTAACTGGAAAACTCTGAATATCAACCAAAGGTCAAACCTCCTCGTAAATCACATTTTAATGGACAAAATATCTGCCTCAAATTAAAACCAAATATCAAAATTTATACAAACATGGTCTACGTATATAGAATCTTTTCATCTAAATCTGGTCACTTAATTCTGCCTGTTAGCGAGACCCACCACATCGCGATAACTTATATTGCTGTTTCTGTATTTGGCAATTTGTAACTAACAGTTGTGTTTTTATACTCAGGAACCCAGTTGCTGCCAGCAGGATCAAGCAGACCACATCAAATGACACCTTACAGTCACCAAATCCTCAAGATTCACTTTCAATGGGCACTAAGGGTTAATATCTCGGCCATTCCCTGGGTCTCTTGGGTTATGCTGCGTTGGGTGCTCTCCCTGGTGTCTGGGGCAGCGGCGCGGTCTGTCGCTCCGTGCCCGGCGACGCGGTTCAGGGAGGTTGGGCCTCCGGGGTGCCCCGTGGTTCCCTCTCCTCTCCCCCTTGCCGCCTCTCCCCGCCCGTCCTTCTTGTTGTCTCCTCCCCTTGTCCCTCTCCCCTCCCCTGTCTGCCTTCCTCCCTTGGCCGGGGGCTTCATCCCTGGTCCGGGTCTCGGGGCTCCTGGGGCCGCACGGGCGGGTGTAGATGTTGTGCCTGCCCCGCTGCAGTGAGCCTCTTGGCACCTCGGGCGGGCCCCAATATCCAGGGGGGCGGGCCCCATCGCCCCACCGTCCGGTTGGGTGGGGTGTGGTGAGCAGGTGCGACTCCTGCTCCTGCCGGGTTGGGAGAGGCTCCGCTGGTCACTTCTCTTACCTCACTGCACTAGTTTTACACAATACATTTTGTTAATAGACACATAGGAAACATAACACACTTCGGGGGGTGGGGTAGGGTGGAGACACCGTCTTCACCCTCCAATTTTAATGCAATGGGGTGCCTGGTGGGCCTGCCGTGACCCGTTCTGCTGCGTTGGGCTTGGGGCGTGGGCTGTGTTGGGGTGGGGGGCGCTCCTGGCTCCTGGGTTTCCTTTCCGGCCGGTGGCCCCTGCGGGGCCCAGGGGTTGTGCCTTGGCGCTGCCGCGGCCTGGGGGGCCCTGGGGGGTTGTGCTTGCTCCGTCCTGGCCAGGGTCGACGACTCCCCTCTTTGGTGGAGGTTTTCATGCCAGATCCACCAAACCAGCATCTACCGAAATTCAAACACAATCTGCTTCTTCCACTGGTCGTTGAATCGGCTGAAGCTGATGTCTGTGGATCTCACTCTGCTTCATCTATCCTTCCTTCCTTTCCTCAGTATTTCCTTTGGTCTCTTGAGGTCTCCCTAATTTGTTGGAATTTAGATGTTTCTGGGCTTGGTAAAAGATTCCGGTTGGTAACCCAGTGGGTGGTAAATGATGTCTGGTCGGTGATGGATTTCCCTTTTCTTTCTTTGATCCTTCCTCGGGTCTCCTGACAACTTCACGACTCTCGCTGGATTCTGAAGTTTTTGGTTTAGGTGAACGGTATGGGATTTTTTAATAGGTTTTAGGTGAATTAATGAGCACACACAAACAAAAGAAAGAAAAAGAGGGAAAAAAATTTAAAAAAGAGAGAGCAATAATGATGACATGTCGAATTGGTAAGATTACCAAATGAACAATAATGAGCTCTCTGAAAAAAAAAAAGTAAAGTCCAAACTGCTCAAGAGGTTCACAAACTTTTGAGCAGCACTGTATATGTGTACATCAAATTCAAATACTTGTTTTGGTGCATAGATTTCTAAAACACACACAAACACAGATATATATACCTAAAAATAAATGAAAATGGACACACAGGTGCTACACTAAAAAAAATTCACAAAGGGCAAGAAACAATTACCAGGTACTGATGTAGACCATTCTCGGGAGTTATCCTGTGTTTGCATCCATATCATAGGGCAATTAAAAAGTACAGAATTTTGCAAACTGTCATTCCTGTCATTTGTAGATCTTCTTGATGACATTGTTACAACATGTGCTGCTCTGGTTAATTTATTGCCAAGTGTTGTTCCCAAAAATATGTGAAAATAAAACATTAGAATTCAAAGCTGTCAATACTTTTATTGAAGTACAGATACTTCTCATGTATGTACAATCAGAATTCAGTTTAACTTATTCTGTATGTGATTCATCACTGGTTTTAAGAAAATCACAGTATGCAACATTTGCTTTACTCTCATTATGTATAACCCATTTTAAAGCAGATACATTTAGCTGGGTGTCGTCATATTTTATAACAGACTTTACGAATGGCTGACTGTGACTATGCTGAATCACCTGAAAATGTACATGTGTTATGGAAAAGCGATGTTGTAATTCTTTCAACTATGTGCTTCTGCCACGCTCAACAGTTAGCTTGCTCCCAAGTTGCCTGTTCCAAGAGCTGAAGTGATGCTGGCATGTAGATTTTGCCCAGAGATGAAAAAGTCTGATCAACTTTGGATGAGAGTTCCCCAGGTGTGAGATCACATGCTGATGTTTCATACAAGGCAGTAATTGGCTCAGGTAGACAGTCCTCGCACTCTGAAGCAGTGTAGTCGAGTCGTCACATGAGTAAATGCTTGTGAAAATGGCAGCTCTTAAGCCAGCAAATAAATCGGCTATTCCTAAAAATGTAATGGAATATGTATGAATAGATGTACTTGTTATTCATATTTGGTACATTAGGATATTGCTTTGGTGTACTAATGCTGTAATCTATTTTTAGCTAATTCATACTTAAATATTTGTGACTTACCCTGAGTCATTTCAATGCCGTTTGTGGATGTCTTTGTTGTTGATGGTTTGTCACTTCGAACTTTTTTTAAGTTGAAGGCTGCCACTTTTGCATGCTTCAACTTTTTTTTCTGGACATGTCATTCCAAGCACATGTTTGTGAAGTAGATGCTGAAGTGGTGAGTCCCAGCCTCATTCCCATGTCCACCTTAAACATGATCGCTGCAGCATGACTACATGAGCGAAGGCTGGGGGGAAAAACAATTCATAAATTGAACTGAATTGTGACAGAATCAACATTTTACAGGTAGACATCATTTGCAATTTTGGTGAGACATTGGTGTTCATGTGTAGAATAAACATTTATCTATCTTTCAATATTAACTATCTACATGTAAACTTTTAAAGATTGTAGCTGTTAAGTAAAATCCTATTCATATCATTCATCACACACAAATGCTAGGTATATCTACTGCATGGTTATCTGCTAAATAATCCTTTCAGAATTTTTTGCTAGGCAGTTTAAGTGGCCAAGCAATAATTGAATTTGATAGTTCATAGACAAATTGAAACATCAATGTACTTACCCTGCCATGCATGTGCAGTTAGCTGTCAGTATGGAGACACTCTTCTTATTCACACAAACCCATGCCTGATAACGCTGAGATTTTGACGCTGAGACTGGCGGGCAGCGAAAAAGGTAGGTAGCTGAACTCTGTATTTAAGTGTTAATTTATTTAAATAAGCTTCCTTATCTAGATTTCCAATGTTTTGAAGATAGCGATTGCCCTGCCGTGATACATGAACGGCCATTCTGAACGGAGTAGACAGGCGCTTCTGCCTCCGCGCTGCGTGCGCATCCCCATGACGTCATATTGTTTGCAAACATTGAAACCCGTCTATAAAGACCATTGTATTAAGAAAAAGAGCCTCCTTGGCCAATCATAGCTGTTTGTTGTTTAAATAAAGTTCATTGGAAAAAAAGAGCTTCCTTAGCCAATCATAGCCAGCAACAAGTCTCAGCAAACACGCAGAGCATGCTACCTTCAGTCGTCGGCAAACGTACGTTGGCAATTGACCCGATGAGTGATGATTACACGGTCAAACAAAAACCCACGTCCACTGTTTATTAGTCTTTTTTTTGTGTTGGGGGGGGGGGGGTGTTCTCGCCATTCATCATTCATCAGAAAAATGAGGGTCCGTCCGCGGACAGTCCATCACTCCCGACTGCCCGCCTCTGTGTATAAGTTTAGTCCGGGCAAGTAGTGGTGACGTAAATCCCCCGGCTTGTTCTACACATAGCAACTGTCCCCCGCATGTGGTACGCTGGAACGGTAACATGCAAATTCAATCTATGTGATTCAAATTCAGTTTTTCAAGTTAAGCGATTCAAATTAAAATCTCAATTGTTTACATTCAGTTTCTGGTGGCACATATATTTCAGCAACAGTTATTTTCTTTCTTTTTTTTTCTTTTTCTTTTTTTTTTAAAAGCCTCCTTAGCCAATCATAGCCAGCAACAACTCCCAGCAGACACGCGCTTGCTTCCTTCATTCCTCAGCAAAAGTACATTGGCAATTGACCCGGTGAGTGATGATTACACCAACGGACAAAAACCCACATCCGCTGTTTATTAGTCTGTCTTCTTATTGTTTTTTTTTGTTGTTTTCTTTTTAATGCATCACACGACTCACAGGAAGGAACAATGGAGGTTGTTGCTCATGTCGGCATTTTCGTCTGACGCTGTTTTTCTGTTTTTTGTCAGCTACGGTCAACATAAGCTGTTTCTGTGTATAAATAAGGTGAGATAACCAACCAGTTTCTGCTCCCAACTTACTTGAGAGACATTACAGATGTGGGCATCTGTCAATGTTTTCTTTTCGTCATTTGTCTGTCCGTGACGTGTTTATTGATGAACAAAAACCCACTTCCGGTAATGCTGAGTTTCTCATCAATCGTTAATCGTCAACAAAATGGGCATCCGTCATTGACAGCTAGACAGACCTTCGGTGAATATTGACGGAATGCCCACCCCTATGGAGCCACAACGCTGTCAATAAGATTGGTATTGAAAAAAAATTGTCATTGTGGAAAAAGCTGCATTGACTTTGAAACAAGTATTGGCATTGTAAAACAAGTATTGGCATTGTAAAAGGTTGTATTGAAAAATAAAATACAAGACGTAAAAAAATTAAAAAAAAAACACTATTTTCTTTAAGCATATTTTTTCTTCCCCTCTGTGAGTCATCACCTTATCGTGGTGGAGGGGTTTGCGTGTCCCAATGAGCCTGGGAGCTATGTTGTCCGGGGCTTCATGCCCCTGGAAGGGCCACCCATGGCAAACAGGTCCTAGGTGAGGGACCAGACAAAGCATGGCTCAAACGACCCCAATGATGAACACAAACTTTGGATCCTCGTTTCCCTTGCCTGGACACGGGTCACAGGGGCCCCCCTCTGGAGCTAGGCTTGGAGGTGGGGCTCGAAGGCGAGCGTCTGGTAGCCGGGCCTATACCCATGGGCCCCGGCCGGGCACAGCCCGAAAAGGCAACGTGGGTCCCCCTTCCCATGGGCTCACCACCGGTGGAAGGGGCCAAAGGGGTCGGGTGCGCAGTGAGTTGGGTGGCAGCCAAAGGCGGGGGCCTTGGCGGTCCGACCCCCGGCTACTGAAGCTAGCTCTGGGGACATGGAATGTCACCTCTCTGACAGGGAAGGAGCTTGAGCTGGTGTGTGAGGCTGAGAAGTTCCGACTAGATATAGTCGGACTCGCCTCCACACACGGCTTGGGTTCTGGTACCAATCCTCTCGAGAGGGGCTGGACCCTCTTCCACTCTGGAGTTGCCCACGGTGAGAGGCGCAGGGTAGGTGTACGTTGGGGTTTACCCCGGTGAATGAGAGGGTAGCCTCCTTCCGCCTTCGGGTGGGGGGACGGGTCATGACTGTTGTTTGTGCTTATGCACCGAACAGCAGCTCAAAGTACCCACCCTTCCAACGCCTGGGGACTCCCTCGTTCAGCTGGGGGACTTCAACGCTCACGTGGGTAATGACAGTGAGACCTGGAGGGGCGTGATTGGGAGGAATGGCCCCCCCGATCGAAACCCGAGCGGTGCTTTGTTATTGGACTTCTGTGCTCGCCACGGACTGACCATAACGAACACCATGTTCAAGCACAAGAGTGTCCATATGTGCACTTGACACCAGGACACCCTAGGCCGCAGTTCGATGATCGACTTTGTAGTCGTGTCATCGGATTTTGCGGCCGTATGTGCTGGACACTCGGGTTAAGAGAGGGGCGGAGCTGTCAACTGATCACCACCTGGTGGTGTGTTGGCTCCGATGGCGGGGTAAGATGCCGGTCCGACCAGGCAGGCCCAAACGTATTGTGAGGGTCTGCTGGGAACGTCTGTCAGAATCCCCTGTCAGAAAGAATTTTAACACCCATCTCCGGCAGAGCTTCTCCATAGTCCCGGGGGAGGCGGGGGACATTGAGTCCGAGTAGACCATGTTCCGCGCTTCCATTGTTGAGGCGGCCGATCGGAGCTGTGGCCGTAAGGTGGTTGGTGCCTGTCGTGGCGGCAATCCTACCAGCGGTAAGGGTTGCCGTCAAGCTGAAGAAGAAGTCCTATTGGGCCTTTTTGGCCTGTGGGACTCCGGAGGCTGCTGACAAGTACCGGCTGGCCAAGCGGAATGCGGCTTCGGCGGTCGCTGAGGCAAAAACTGGGACATGGGAGGAGTTCGGTGAGGCCATGGAAAACAACTTCCGGACAGCTTCGAGGAATTTCTGGTCCACCATCCGGCGTCTCAGGAGAGGAAAGCAGTGCGCCGTTAACACTGTGTATAGTGGAGATGGGGTGCTGTTGACCTCGACTCGGGACGTCGTGAATCGGTGGGGAGAGTACTTCGAAGACCTCCTCAATTCCACCGACACGCATTCCTTTGAGGAAGCAGGGTCTGGGGACTCTGAGTTGGGCTCCCCTATCTCTGGGGTCGAAGTCGCCGAGGTGGTTGGAAAGCTTCTCGGTGGCAGGGCCTCGGGGGTGGATGAGATCCGCCCGGAGTTCCTAAAGGCTCTGGATGTTGTGGGGCTGTTGTGGTTGACACGTCTCTGCAGCATCGCGTGGACATCGGGGACAGTGCCTCTGGAATGGCAGGCCGGGGTAGTGGTTCCCCTTTTTAAGAAGGGGGACCGGAGGGTGTGTTCCAACTTTAGAGGGATCACACTCCTCAGCCTCCCAGGTAAGGTTTATTCAGGGGTGCTGGAGAGGAGGGTCCGTCGGGAGGTCGAAACTCGGATTCAGGAGGAGCAGTGTGGTTTTCGTCCCGGCCGTGGAACAGTGGACCGGCTCTACACCCTCAGCAGGGTCCTCGAGGGTTCGTGGGAGTTCGCCCATCCAGTCCACATGTGCTTTGTGGACTTGGAGAAGGCGTTTGACCGTGTCCCTCGGGGAGTCCTGTGGGGGATGCTTCGGGAGTATGGGTTACCGAGCCCCCTGATACGGGCTATTCGGTCCCTGTACGACTGATGTCAGAGTTTGGTCCGCATTGCCGGCAGTAAGTCGAATTTGTTTCCTGTGAGGGTTGGACTCCGCCAAGGTTGCCCTTTGTCACCGATTCTGTTCATAACTTTTATGGACAGAATTTCTAGGCGTAGCCGAGGCGTTGAGGGGGTCCGGTTTGGTGGCCTCAGCATTGCCTCTCTGCTTTTTGCAGATGATGTGGTGCTGCTGGCTTCTTCAAGCCGTGATCTCCAGCTCTCACTGGAGCGGTTCGCAGCCGAGTGTGAAGCGGTTGGGATGAGCCGAAAGGCAAAGCTCTCGATTTACCGGTCGATCTACGTCCCTACCCTCACCTATGGTCACGAGCTGTGGGTCATGACCGAAAGAACAAGATCCCGGATTCAAGCGGCCGAAATGAGTTTCCTCCGCAGGGTAGCCGGGCTCTCCCTTAGAGATAGGGTGAGAAGCTCGGTCATCCGGGAGGGACTCAGCGTCGAGCCGCTACTCCTCCACGTTGAGAGGAACCAGTTGAGGTGGCTCGGGCATCTGGTCTGGATGCCTCCTGGACGCCTCCCTGGGGAGGTGTTCCGGGCATGTCCTACCGACGGGAGGCCCCGGGGACGACCCAGGACATGCTGGAGAGACTATGTCTCTCGGCTGTCCTGGGAACGCCTTGGGGTCCCGTCGGAGGAGCTGGCTGAAGTCTGCTGGGGAGAGGGAAGTCTGGGTTTCCCTGCTAAAGCTGCTGCCCCCGCAACCCGACCCCGGATAAGCGGAAGAAGACGGACGGACGGACGGACGGATATTTTTTCTTGTATTATGTCTTTTTCAATGCCAATCTGCAGATTTTGTTTACACTCTTTTTTTCGGGTGTCACAGGTTTTCAGTTTCAACTCTGGTTTTGAGTTTCACTTCTCTTTTTTTCAGTTTCAACTTATTGGCAGTGCTAACGTGGGGGGCGGGGTTGTGGTTGGGGGCGGGGCTTTGAGCGAGAGAACGCCTTCCAACTTTTCAGGAGAGGAGAGAGGAGAGCTAAAGGCAATACCTGAATTCCCTCTGGCAGATAATCAGAAACTCATGGATACAAGTTAACCAGGAACTTCTAAACCACCTGTAAGCCACACGATTATATGAGGTTATATATTATGTTACTTGCCACAGGTTAATATGTTAGATGTGGCATTAAAACCACCATGTTTGAAATTACTTTATTCATCATGTCATGGTAAATTAGCTAACGTGCTAACTGGTTTACTACAGAAACATTAACACTAACGCCACAAGGTTATACGTAGAAAAACACAGATTTACAGGTGGAGTTCCTAACTTCCTGGTAAACTTGTATCCATGAGTATTGCCTTTAGCCAACAACGCTCTCCTCTCTCCTCTCCTAAAAAGCTGGAAGGTGTTCTCACACTCAAAGCCCCGCCACCAACCACAACCCCGCCCCCACGTTAGAACAATGGCAATAAGTTGAAACTGAAAAAAGAGAAGTGAAACTGAATACCAGATAGTTGAAACTGAAAACTTGTGACACTCGAAAAAAAGTGTAAAAAAAATAAGCAGACTGGCATAGAAAAAGACATCAAAATACAAAAAAATATGCTTAAAGAAAATAGTGTTTTTTTAATGTCTGTATTTTATTTTTCAATACAACCTTTTACAATGCCAATACTTGTTTTACAATGCCAATGCAGCTTTTTCCACAATGACATTTTTTTTCAATACCAAATATTATTGTCAGTGTTGTGGCGCCATACACCTCTGCTAATACGTTTAATCTTAACCCATTATTTTCAGCACACATGCAAACACAGACACAGAAAAAATGACAAAATGTCCCCTACCCCTGCATGTTGGTGTATATTTGATGTTTTAGCATTAAGACTTGCCATGTATCCTGTAAGTACAATACCAAAGAAGGTGCGTGTTAGTAGTATTAGAAGTAATAGAGGCAGAATGCCTTCTGTGTGAAATTGGCTGCTCCAAGAGTATTAACACCTGAGAATCACTGCTTATGGTGCTTTTTCACTTCAATTGAAGCCACTTTCTGAGGCCACATACTCATTCAGATGAGTATGTAAAAATAATTACATTATATCTCACCCCATGAAAATGGGTACCTGTACTGTATGTGCTTGTGAGCGCTTGTACTGTATGTATTGAAAGGGCGGGACTCACTGTCTGCTGCTGTGCTACAATTGGGCAGTGAGCTTAGATCAACAACCATGCCGTCCAGACAGACGTTGAGCTCGCCTCCAACTACAATTGAGCCTTTGTTTTCAGTCTGTAGCACCAGGCTTAGTTGGACATTCTCCACTAGATAGAGGAAAGACAGTAACAAACAGACAAGTGGTTATGACAGGCGCAAAAGCGTTTGTAACGAAAAGAAATTTGTGCAGTATGGGGAAATGGAAGGTCAAAAGTGATCATCACAAAGCAAATCACAGTATTACAGAGGTGTCAGGTGATTACAAAATTTTAATCGTAATTAATCGTATGACTTCAATAAATAACTGACGATTAATCGCAAATTTATTGCACATTTTATATTTAAATTTATACCTAAATTTACAATAAAATGTGACCGGCTCTGGCGGCTGGCTCTCTGCCGAGCAATGTGAAACGCCTATAAAAAAAAACAAGTTAAGCCTCATAGCGTTCCTAAAGAAACAACATGCGACCGGGAGAGTCATACCTAATTCACATCGACTGCGGAACCGACGCGGTGCGTTTTCCGTACAATACACACCGCGTGCGTTGCGTGAGCTGTCCATGTCCGGAAATATGCACCCGCCAGACCACAAGATCACGGGGGTTCACGCTGGAGAGTTGAGTTCACGCGATAACAACTGTGTATATAGAGTCCTATTGGTAAACAATAGCCACACTTGCATGTTGTCACATTGATATGCTTTTGGGCATTATTTCTGGGACTTCTACCATGGCTCTTCTACAATGGGTAAGTATGTTTTGTGTTGTGTTATTTCCTCATGTTTAATCTATTCTGAGCTCGTTTTTGGCTTAACGTTCGAGGTGTTCCTGTTACACGAGGAACTCAGGGTTATTCCGTGACACGTTGCTAGCTTAAGTCGGCTGATAAACATGTTGGCTAACGACGCACTTGTGCTAATAATTGCATATTTTCATACATTTTTACTACAATTTTAACTTTTGTGCTGTTGGGAAATAAAAATGGAGACCTCTAGGAGGCTATTTTTGGAGAAATCTCAAAATTGACATTATCAACCTAATGCTCTATTTGCTGAATTACGGGACCATTTTGCCGGTGCGGGTCACAAACGTACAATAATTTTCCCCCTAATTTTTCACACTGTTGTTAACATAAAAGTGGGGAAAAAATTTACCTAAGAAAAATATGGTTGCATTTTAGTCATTGATACAATAATTTCATACAAAAATCATAAAATTGTTTTAAAATGAAAAATATGAACTGTAGTTAAAAAAAAAAAAAAGTGTGACATTGATTTGTGTTGGTAATTTTTCTGTCATTACATGGCATAATTGCATTTGTAAGACAATGGTGACAGCTCAGTGCATTTTTATTTTCATATTAAGAGCTGACTAATTTTTAACATAAAGTAACTTGGAAAATTCTGCACATTTTTTAAAACCGTAAAATACAATTTGACCCCAGTCCCCACAAATATATGCATTGTTATTTAATTTATTACTGCTAAATTGTGTTACAGTGACTCCTTTGCACATCGTTGAATGCTTTTATTTTGTTTAGTTCAATACGGATGTGAATTGTAATAAGACGCAACTTAACTGCAAAAGAACCATAAAAGATTGATGGGTTCTTTTCATATTAAGACCTATCTAATTTTTAACATGAAGTAACTAGCAAACTTCTGCACATTTTTTAAATTGTGAAATACAACTTGACACCAGTCCCCACAAAAATATGCATTATTTACGTAATTTATTACTGCTAAATTGTGTTATAGTGACTCCTTTTCAGTTTTCAGATGCGCATTGTAAAGTGATGCCGCTTTACTGCAAGCGAACCAGAAAGAACATATCGATGTGTTACACTTTAACACTTACAAGCTATTTTCTGGAGTTGCTGAATAAAGTATGCCTCACATCTAAAGATCAAGTGATCAGTTGAGAGTGCCCATGGACACCTCTTGGAGAGCTGTAGCAACCTAGCTCAGTGCTAACGGCTAACTAACTAAGTGCGTTCTTTCAAAGCAGTGAACCGGTGGAAGTGCTATACAGTCCAAATGGCTCCTCCACTCTAATATTCTGCCCCTTAAACATTGCGTATTTTATCTCCAGTTCAGTACAGTGCATTTATATTAGGTAATTTTCACGTGGACGTTTATGCTGCATTGCGACTGGAATTTCCTTAGTAGAGGCTTTCCAAATAAGGGGCGGCGGTTAATAGAGCGTAAAAAAAAAATTGTGCCGTGAAAGGAACTTAAAATTAACGCAATATTAATGCGTTCATTTTTACACCCCTAATTGCAGGTCTCAAATGATGTCTTGTAGCTTATTTGATTGTCATTAGTAAACTACAATTATTGCAATTTATCACGTACAGTATGTGTGCAGTTCGGAGCAGCAAATAGGTTTTAAATTCAATCAGCACTCATTCAATAAAACGTATTACCTAATTTCTTCTGTAAAGTTATACAGTACAATAAAATATCTTAGAAATTTAATGCAGGTGACAGTAGCTGGGTTTCTATCCAACTGTTTCAAAAAATTTTAAGAGAATTTACTGAGAATGCACAAAATGGACATGCAACATATGTCCGTTTCCTTTTTTTTTTTTTTTTCCCCAGAGCTCAGTATTGTTCATTCGATTTGACATCATCATTGCTTTCCTTTTAAAAAAAAAATAAATAAAATAAAATTTAAAAAATGTTTTTTTTTTCTCTTTTTTTTTTTTTTAATATATATACATATATATATATATACATATACACACATATATATATACATATATATATATATATATTATTTTTTTTTTTTTTTGTATGTGGGTGAGCATGTGCATGTGCGTGCGTGTGTGTATTCATCAGTTCACCTAAAGCCCATTAAAAAAAAATCCCATACTAATAATATAATATAATAATAAATTGCCAAATGCAGAAACATCAATGTAAGTTATCACGATGTAGTGGCTCTCGCTAACAGACAGAATTAAGTAACCAGAATTAGGTTAAAAAATTCTATATACGTAGACCATGTTTCTATAAATTTTGATATTTGGTTTTTATTTGAGGCAGATATTTTTTCCATTAAAATGTGATTCATGAGGAGGTTAGACCATTGGTCGATATTCAGAGTTTGTTTATTTTTCCAGTTAACAAGAATTGTTTTTTTAGCGATAGTAAGGGCTACAAGTGTAGATTGAAATTGTTTATGTGGTAAGTCAGTTGTTGTTAGGTCACCTAGCAAACACAAGTTTGGAGATAAAGGTATCCTACAGTCCAAAATAGCGGAAAGTTTTTCTAAGACTTTAGTCCAGAAATACATAACCGGAGTACATAACCATAAAGCATGAACTTAAGTGTCTGTAGTGTTTTGTAAACATTGGAGACAAATGTCGGAGTCTGAGAGTCCCATTTTCTTCATCATATATTGAGTAATGTATGTTCTGTGAATAATTTTATATTGGATAAGTTGTAAATTTGTGTGTTTTGTCATTTTAAATGCGTTTTCACAAACTTGAATCCAAAAGTCAGATTCCGGTGCTATAGACAAGTCTGTCTCCCATTTCGAGATGGGTAAAGACATTTTATCAGTATATGAAAGTAACTTATATATTTTTGAAAGTTTTTTTGTTGTTGTCGGAGAAAGATTGTTAATATCTTTAGCTAAAACAGGCGGTTGGAGCGTACCCCGAAGTGTTGGAATTTTTTTCTTTATCATATTTTTAACTTGTAGATAATGTAAAAAAATTCTGTTTTTTTATATTGTATTTTTGGAGCAAGGATGTATATGATATAAACATATTATCTGAGAAGAGATGGTGGAGATGTGTAATTCCTTTCTGCTCCCACACACCTAAATAAAACGGTTGGTTGTTAAGTTGAAAGTCGGGGTTATGCCCTAGGGGAGAAAGCCCACAGGGCTCCACTTGGGCTTTTGTAATTTCTAGTGCCTTCCACCAGGCAGTCAGGGTGGCGGAAATCATTGGGTTTTTAAAACAATTATGTCGCTTAATCGATGTTGTAATAAAGAGTAAATCTAGAAGTCTGAGGTTATTACAATCCTTCTGTTCTAGTTCCAGCCAACAGTTAGTATCTCTGTTGGGTTGTGCCCATAGAACGATATATTGTAGATGGTTAGCTATATAGTAGTACATAAAATTTGGTGCCTCTAGACCACCTTTGGATTTACTTTTCTGAAGAGTAGATAGACTAATCTTTGCTTTTTTTTTATTCCAGTAAAATTTTGGAACGGCTGAGTCCAACAACTGGAACCATTTAGCCGTAGGTTTAAATGGGATCATTGAGAAAAAATAGTTTATTTTGGGTAAAACTTTCATTTTAATGGTGGCTATTCGTCCTATTAGAGAAATAGGAAGATTATTCCAGCGCTCCAAGTCACTATAAATGTTATCCAGAAGTGGAGAAAAGTTTAAATGAATTAAATCAGTTAATTTAGGTGAGATTTTTATGCCTAAGTATTTTAAATTAACTATAGGAAATGAGTAGTGTGGGTCCTGGCTTGCAGGGTTCCATGAATTTTCTGTAATAGGTAGAAGTGTTGATTTTGTCCAGTTAATAGAATAATCTGATAAATGTGAGAATTTAGTTATTAAGTTAAATACTTCCCCTAGCGAAGTAGCCGGCTTTTCTAAATAAAGTAAGATGTCATCGGCATATAGATTAATTTTATGTTCTGTTACCCCAGAGTGAATTCCTTGAATCCTTCTTTCCTGGCGTATGGCTAATGCAAGTGGCTCAATAAATATTGCAAATAATAAAGAGGATAGTGGGCATCCCTGTCTTGTGCCTCTCTGTAAAGTAAAGCTCTGAGATATAATCCCATTAGTAGTAACTGTAGCTTTAGGAGAATCATATAATACTGATACCCAGTGGATAAATGATTTCCCAAAGCCAAATTTATTTAAAACAGCAAAGAGGAAGGACCAGTTAACTTTGTCGAAAGCTTTTTCTGCATCCAATGATATAATAACTGCCTTTTTATCATGCCGCTGTGACATGCTAATAAGGTTAAAGAGTCTCCTAATATTATTAGTAGAGTGCCGATCTTTAATAAAGCCTGTTTGGTCGCTATGAATGATTGTCGAGATTACTGTTTCTAGTCTAGATGTGAAAGCCTTAGTGATAATTTTAATATCAGTGTTAATTAGTGAAATCGGACGGTAACTTGATGGAAGGGTGGGGTCTTTTTCTGGCTTTAATAAAAGTTTAATTGCTGCTGTATTCATGTGTGGGCGTATGTAACCCTTAGTTTTAATTGCTGTTACTACTCTTAAGAATAGTGGAGCAAGCATTAACCAGAAGTGCTTAAAAAATATAGCCGGATAACCATCCGGGCCAGTTGCTTTGCCATTAGGCATACTATCTAGAGCACTGTACAACTCGTTTATAGTAAGTGGCGCATCTAACATGTCTTTATATTCAGTAGTTAACTGAGGTATATTTAAGCTACTGAAGAATGCCTCAATATGCTCAGGGTTAGGCTTGTTAGTTTCTAAGTATAGGTTACGATAATAGTTATAAAAAATGTGATTAATTTCTTCTGGTGATTGTGTGCATTCACCAGTTGTCCCTTTAATAGCCGTTATAAGAGACTTTTCCCGATTGCGTTGCAGTTGGTTTGCAAGAAATTTACCTGATTTGTTATTATATTCAAAGTTGTTATATCTCAATTGTTGTATTATAAATTCTGTCTTTTTAGTTAGCATATCGTCTAACTGTATTTTTGTATTTTGTAAGTCAGTCCATATTTGGTTATTTGGGTTTATTGCGTACTCATCCGTCAGTTGTTTAATTTTATCTTCCAAGTCTTTTTCTGATTTTTGATCCTGTTTCTTTTTATAAGATGAATATGATATAATTTTGTCCGTTTCCATCAGGTCTTCTTTTGAGAATATCGAGAGGGATGTGCCGCAGTAGATGGTGGTATACACCATCAAGACATGCTCCACCAGTAATTTAAAGGTGCCATGTGCAGTTCAAAAAGGTAATCCTAAAGCTTTTTATACATCATGCATGCTCCACCAATGCCCAGATGAGTACAAGGAGCCCTGACTTTTTTACTGGAACAGCGCCTATTAGCTTTTATCTTCCCTTCAGGGACGAACACTCAACAGTTTCTAGACAAAGGGGAGGAGTGGAATTAAATGTCCTCCGGGTCGAGCATGACGTGACCCTTCACCACTCCACTCCTCCCCTTTGTCTAGAAACTGTTGAGTGTTCATCCCTGAAGGGAAGATAAAAGCTAATAGGCGCTGTTCCAGTAAAAAAGTCAGGGCTCCTTGTACTCAAGGGTCACGTCATGCTCGACCCGGAGGAGATTTAATGTTCGCATATGACAAAATTGGGATGGAAACTGGATAAAAAAGAGCCAGCTTTGAGCACAGTCTGCTACAAGACACAAACGTGATCATGGATAGATGAGCTTCCGTGACTAAGAAGAACTTTGGTCACAATTTTGTCGATTTTATCATTTTAAAGGGAATTAAGTGCAGAATTTGAATATATGAATATATCAATTTGGATTTTTATGGCACATGAGGACCCTTTTGCCAGAGCTGGTCACATATATATATATATATATACATATATATATATATATATATACATATATATATATATATATATATATACATATATATATATATATATATATATATATATATATATATACATATATATATATATATATACATATATATATATATATATATATATACATATATATATATATATATATATACATATATATATATATATATATATATATACATATATATATATATATATATATATATACATATATATATATATATATATATACATATATATATATATATATACATATATATATATATATATATACATACATATATATATATATATATATATACATATATATGTATATATACATATATATATATATACATATATATATATATACATATATATATACATACATATATATATATATATATATATATACATATATATATACATACATATATATATACATATATATATACATACATATATATATACATATATATATACATATATATATACATACATATATATATACATATATATATATATATATACACATATATATATATACACATATATATATATATACACATATATATATATACACATATATATATATATATATATATATATAGTGTGAAATTGAAGTGTGCACATGAGTTATTAACTGCGTCCTTACTCTTGCCATTGTGCATGTGCAATGTGTCCAGCAAATCTATTGTAGCGCTGCCCAGTAACTCTTTCCTCAGGGTGTGGCAGCTCCACAGCTTCAGATCCAGACGAGTCTGAGGTGTCACATTCCTGGAAAATGTGGGAAAAAAATTAAAAAAAATAAAAACTCAATGTGGTCAAGACAGTACAAAAAAAGAACACCAAAAAGCTAAATTGCAATGTTTAATAAGTATTACCAAGTAATAAATCAGAGTAACTTTTTGCCAGCACAAAAGTTAGGTGCACCAAAATTTCAACCGCATCACACACAACACCACAGTTTTATAGGTTTAATCTTATAAAAAATAAATAAATAACTTGAGCTGAGAGTAGCTTCAAAGGGCCCTCACAACCCTGGACACGGTGTACTATCACATAGAATCCTCTAAAATATAAATGTTTTTGCCAGGCCTTTTGTGTGTGCAAAGTTTCATGAGTAGTCATTAAAATATGTCCTCTGTAAAAGGCCAAATGGTGCTCAGTTCTCAAAATGTTGGGTTTAGCATACAGCTTATGGGGGCTGCTACATATGCCTTCAAATTTTTGTGGCTCTTGGTGAAACATACATTATGAATGCTTCGTTAAAGGTGCATGTCGCAAAATTGACGCAGATTGTAGTGTTAAAATAACCATATTTTTTACCCACACGTTTTAAGAATTGTAATGTAGCCGCAAGGGGACACAAGCCAGTGTTTTCTTGTGCCAGTCACAAGCCCGGATAAAAACAGAGGGTTGTGTCAGGAAAGGCATCCAACTTAAAACTTTGGCCAAACCAAACATGCGAACCAAATATATGAATTTCATAATGGATCGGGGAGGCCCGGGTTAACAACGACAGCCATCAGTGCTGTTGACCTACAGGGTGCCGGTGGTAACTGGACTACTTTTGGTTGAAGAAGGAGAGGAGGAAGGTGTGTGCGTAGGAAGAAAGAGAAGAGGAACACCAAGAGTGTAGGACTGAGAGTAGGGACTTTGAATGTTGGAACTATGACAGGAAAAAGTAAAGAGCTGGTTGAAATGATGCAGAGGAGGAAGGTGGACATACTGTGTGTTCAGGAGACCAGGTGGAAAGAGAGCAAAGATAGAAGTTTAGGAGCAGTTTTTCAAGTTATTCTATCATGGTGTAGATAGGAAGAGAAATGGAGTAGAAGTCATGAAAGGGCCGTTTGTTAGGAACGTCCTGGAGGTAAAAAAAAAAAAAAATGTCAGAGTGATGAGTCTAAAGCTAGGAATCGAAGGTGTGATGATCAATGTTGTTAGTGGGTATGCGTCACAGGTAGGATATGAGCTGGAGGAGAACGAGAACTTTTAGCTGGACCTTGACGAAGTGATGCAGAGCATTCCCAGAAGAACAGAGGTGATGGGCAGGTTTGGTAACCAGGAGAGGAACGTATAAGGAAAGAGGATGAAACGGGACCCACAGCTTGCTTTCTACTTGCTAAACAGGTAAGATCTCATCACAAAAATGTGATAGGGTCTATTTATGATAAGCAATGCACATTAAAGATGAAACATATCTATTCTGTCCTTCAGAAATTGAGGGTTTGAGTTTGTAATGAAAGTTATACAGTACAGTATGTAGGCTTAGAGCATACTCGTGTGGTTGCTTTGTACACATTGATTTGCTAAGTAGAAAAAAAACATCTCGGCAACACGCAACGCCAACTCGTTCATGTGCTACACTGACTGTTGGATCCTATTTGTTACTGCCTGGCACTATTTTTTTGTTCTTATCACTGCATGACGCGCTGCATACAGCTGACAGACGCGCGTGTTCCACCGTGATTATAAGTTTGAAAAATCACAATAACATGTCTGACAACGTCACTGACAATAGGAAGACAATGTCTTTAGCATTTAGCCAACTTGATGGTGGCGCATCAGCTGTAGCCCTGAGAGAGCGGGTGACTGTCACTGACAAATGGGGTATCTGTTTAAAGTGCTCGGAAAGCGATGAAACGTGTGCTGAGATTCAGGGACATTTTTATTGGTACAGCCCGGGAAATCACGCGCCCGTACCATTTTTACATATAGAATAATATAATATAGTGTGACGTCTCACAAGAATGCTGCCAGCAGACGTGGTTGGCAATCTAATTTTTTTATTTGTCTTCACCCAACCGGCTACTGTTGGCCGCAGCCAGAAGCTTTACTCGCAAGCCGAATGAGCACACGTTACCAACAATGTATGGATGAGTCTCTTTCCACCGCGAGACATGCGATGTGTTCACTAACACTCAGACACAAAAATACAAAACCGAATGTGCAACACAGGAACACACAACACACCTTAGTTACACTATCTTATAAAGTTTATACCATCGTAACATTATATACTAATCACTCTAGCTCTCCATTAGCTCTCTCGCTACAGGTAAACACTTTCAAGCAACTTGATTTGTGCGCGTCTGTCAGCTGGATGCAGTGATATGAACAGAAAAATAATGCCCATAACCCCCAGCCAATTAGCCGGACTACTTTCGTCTCAACCAAAACCGGACCAGATCTCAGGTCACAGGACGCTGTCAGGGCGAAGTCGGTAAGGAGGCCATACAGATTCATGTAAATAAAAATTTAAAAAAGAACTCTCACTTTAACCGCGCAAGCGCCATCTAGTGGGCCGAATTTCAGTTTTGTAACTGTGGACCCCACTGGGCCACAACTGCCGCAGGCAGCTTTCAATTGAGGCTTTGTACAGATGTAGCGGGGTATTTTTAATACCGAATATTTCTCCTCCTCCCCGTGTAGGAAAAAAATCTGTCCACACTGCCTCTAACCTTGCCAGCAAGCTGAATTTACGCAGTATTTGTTCACAAACACTACGAGAATCCATCTTGAACTGCTCGCGGCTCAATTTTCAACCAACCGCAACATGCAGCTGTGACAAAACCAGGAAGCACCGAGGCCAGGGGAAACGAACAAACCTAGCATAGACGAATGGACGCTGCAATTAATTCTGCTCCCGCAGAATTAGTCACCGTTTCCTTGTTGAATGTTGAACAGCAAGAGGCACTTTGTGCATTTTTATCTGGTAAAGACGTTTGTGCTTTTTTTTTCTTCCTTAAACGAGACTGAAGACTACATTTTCATCGGTTGCCGTGATTGGTGAAAACAAACGTGCAGAAGATGCCACATCATCCAACCAGCTCGAAGTATTGTACGGAATGTCCCGCCTTCCACAAGCAAATCAACCATTGAGCAGTCCCACATTGATAATGTGAAAAACTCCCTTGAGTGAATCACAATTATCAATCTGATTACACTGCCTCGTCTGTTTAAAAAAATCCACATAAACGCACACAAAAATGGAGAAGTTGATTCCGGAATTCTTTGCTTGTTGGGCATCTTATTGTGCGTCAGTGTTTACACATAAATAAATGTCATTGATGACCACATTATATCATGTTACTTGATACTGATTTTATACATATTAACTAGATTTAATTTAGTTATTATATACAAACAATAATAAGTTAACATAAATCATCATTTCTGAATGGGCCCCGGACCACTTTTTACAGGAAAAGCTGGGCCCCAGGGTAAAAAATGTTAAGAACCATAATGACTTGCAAATGATTAACAATCTGGTCATCAAAGTTCTTTCAAGTGCAATTCCACAAGACAGTGAGGCATATTACTGGCTGGGCTGGTCAAAGTGGCTGAAGGATATACAGTGAACAAAAATATAAATGCAACACTTTTTTTTTTTTTGCTCACATTTTTCGTTGGCCTTAAGTTGGACTCAAAAATCTAAAACTTTTTCACAAATGGTAATTTCCCTTAAATAACCTCAAAGTGAATGTGCCACTTTGATTGACCATGAGTGAAGTTTGCTGCAGTCACTCCCAGAGCGGCACAGCCCTCCCTCTCTCAGATCTGCTTGCCTGTGCTCATCTGTTCAATCACCAACATAGGGCCTAACCTGCGTCTGAGTTACACCACGCACTACTCAGGATTTACGGCAGTCACTTACCTTGGGTTTTCTATAATACAGAAAGCGTATATTGTTTCTTACAGAGTGAGATCTTCATTCCACTGCAGCTCAAGGTGTCCACTGCGCTTGGCTGTCTTTTTGGTTTCACTGGAAAGGCCATCTGCAGTCACCTCTACAAAGGAGCTGAGCCGAGAGTGACGGGTTGGCAGCTTGGGAGATTGAGGCTTCGCAGACACCACTAGGAACACATTAATGAGGTTATTGGGGCAATCTTTTTGTAGATAAACAACTAAGTCAATATATTATTATATATTCATATTTCTCTTTGGTCATTGCTCCAAAAAAAGAACACAAATTTAACATCATACAATAAATATTTATGATTAAATAAACATTACTATTGCTGTCACTATCAAATATTTTTAGAATCAATTAATTTATCGATTATTCAATCGACTAGTCTGATTCATTTTAATTTTGCATTGAAGTATATAACAAAAGCATTTTTTCCATAATTACTTTATTTGGATTATTTTGTTTATTAAGCAGTGTTTATTTCATACTTTGTATTCATATAGTGATTAAAAAAAAGGGAGATTGATGTTGTACTATGTTACCGGTTTGGTCATTGTTTTTCAAAATAAAAACAGATGTCTGCAAATGTCTTATTTTGATTAAACACAGAAGATAATCAGTCTTCTTTCATGAACAACTACAGAAATCAGTGAACAATTACTGTCGATATGCTGAAATCAGAGATTTTGGACAATTTTAAAATAAAAAAATGGCTCCAAACATTTACTCGATTATTAAAATAGTTGTTGATTAATTTGATAATTGATTATTTATCGATTAATCGATTAATTTTGACAGCGGTAGTTCAAATTGGAAGTTTCACTTTGTATTGCACTATAGAATAAATGTACAAAATAATAATTTAGTGCTGTCACTATCGAATATTTTTAGAATTGATTAATCTATTGATTATTCAATCGATTAATCGACTAATAAGATTATTTTTAATTTTGCATTAAAGTGTATTACAAAAGCATTTTTTCCGCCGATTGCTGTTCATTAACCAGTGATGGGTGTTTATTTCATACTTTTTTATTTGTATGGTGCTTTAAAAAAAATGGTTAATTGTTGTTGTACTATGTTACCCATTCGGTCATTGTTTTCCATTTCCATTGTTTCCCAGTTACTGGACGACCGGCTCACCCCTGAGCCACAGCCGCCACACTATACAGTTTAAGTAGATAGGGGAAATTTTTGCTAGAGCCAAACGGCATCAGACAGCGTCCTGAGCAGATAAAAACAGCCAGCTTTGGCAGCATCAACAGAATGTGAAGCCACATAGTTGGTAAGTTAACCAGTGATGGGTGTTTATTTCATACTTTTTTATTTGTATGGTGCTTTAAAAAAAATGGTTAATTGTTGTTGTACTATGTTACCCATTCGGTCATTGTTTTCCATTTCCATTGTTTCCCAGTTACTGGACGACCGGCTCACCCCTGAGCCACAGCCGCCACACTATACAGTTTAAGTAGATAGGGGAAATTTTTGCTAGAGCCAAACGGCATCAGACAGCGTCCTGAGCAGATAAAAACAGCCAGCTTTGGCAGCATCAACAGAATGTGAAGCCACATAGTTGGTAAGTTAAGCGTATGGATGTGTTGAACCAAGATAGCAATAGTATAGCATTAGTTTTAGAAAAAACTGGCCACTTGAATTACTGGCGAGTTTCATGCATTTGAGATGCATGCACAAGAGATGTTGTAAACATGTAAGATGTTATAAACATTACATGTTTTATTTATTGTTTATCAGCATTTTTGTTAATATATTTTTTTTTAGTTTAGGGGTTAGACTGTAGAGTAAATATACAAATTGTTTAACTAAATATAGTTCTCCATCTTCTGATTGAATTGGTATCTTTTTTTTTTTTTGCAGATTGACCCCGAAAATCCTGAATGTGTAAAAAGCCAATTTATTATTATTATTGTTTTTTTCAAATTAACAGTAATTAAACAAGTTATTTGAACAGACACGTTGCTCCATCTTATGATCGGACTTGTTATCAGAATTTTTTATTTTTTTTTTATTATTTTTTTTTTTTTTTTTAAATCGCTTATCGGCGATCGTGATCGGGCCCAACAATCCTGATCGTGTGAAGTCTAAAAAAATTAATGATTGCTGGGGTTCTTTTATGAAAAATGTCTCATTCAAAATCATAGGCATATCTGTCCAACAGAAAACAAAGCGCTTAACCAATTGGTATCCTGCTCATTTCCAACCCAAAATGATCTTACAAACCGGGTAAAAGAACATGAAAGGTTAAAATTGTGGCATGATATGTTTAAGAATTAAGAGATTATTACCTTTTAAAATCAACTGAGACTTTTCAGTAGAGTGGACAAGGACACCAGGTCTGGTCACAGTGGAAGATGCCATGACATCAGACCACTGAAACACATATTGTCACATTTTCACTGCATCATATCACAAAGAAGAGACGAACAACATTTAGCAGGCCATCAAAAATGTTTTAACTCAATGAAGGCAAAGACCACATGTTCGACCTTCAGGCTTATGTGATACAGTGTAAATACCTTGAGAAAAGATTTACAACATCACATTGTGCAAACTTAGATATGCATGCTGACTGGTACTTAGGGACTACAAAGACAATATACATCGTCACTCGAGTTAAACTTATGGGGTGGAAGAAGAAAACTTCCCAGCAAGTAGGAATTACACTGCAATATCAGTGAAACATTTCTTGCTGCAGTACATGCCAAGGTGACTACGACTGGCACATCCGTGTGGGACTATTTAGGGCAGGCTATGTGCTACCGGAGGTCACAATTTAAAACCAATTTAAAATAGTTGCATTAAAAACTACCTCAAGTGTATTCCTGGTTCAGGACGAAAGGGGTAACGCTTACGCAAATAAAAATAATAATAATAAATACATACATAAAAATAAAAGAACAATTCTTTAGATCACGAAATGATACTAGCTAAACGACTACACTGCGTTAAGTAACAACAAATGCGCAGTGGTCTAATAACTGTTCCGTGGATCACCTAATCATACTACCTAACCAAAGCTACGTAATATAAATACCCTTGCTTTTACGCATAAAATAAACACGGAAGACGATAAAGGCGTTTCTATGCATTACAGTAAAGTAAAGGGCAGAAGGCATTCCCGTTACCGGTGTGTTTTTCACGATCATAATAACTACATATTTATATAGTAAAATTGCTTAATATTCACGTGAAAAATTATGTTCTGAAACAAAACAGTGTTCTTTTTAATATTATATTATGAGCAAAGCGATGTAATTTGCTACAGAACAAATTATATAATGTTGTGAGAGCGATATGTTATATTTATTTTGAAGGGAAAATCACTGCCTTTTCTGGTGCATTGACTATTGTTACAAAATTGACCTGCAAGAGGCTAACTGTTAGCGAGCAGCAAGCATTGTGGGGTATAAGGAAAATACGTCCATAAAACCTGCTCTGACTAAACTTCTGAGAATAGCTTAAGTGGACCCAGCGGTCGCGTACTTCAAAAGGAAATGTGTGCGTGCGTGTATTCACACACGAACAATGATTCAAAAGTAGACTCGTTTTTCATTACCTTTTAGGTGGTGATCCGCTGGTGTCGCCAGTGAACTTTCATTTCCGCCACAGTTGCAAAACCACATGATCTATCATTTATCAGCTGTGCACCACACTGGGATGTTATAAATAGGAATGTTCTACACCAACAACATTGAAATTAGAGAGAGCCCTTATAACATAAGGGGTACAAGTGTCTACATTTTTTTTTTTAAAACAAGAACAAATATTAGGCAACGGTGAGTTTCTGTAAAAGGTGTTAATTTGTGGAATAATTTTGGAACTGACCTGAAAATATGTCAGTCACTTGCTGAATTTAAAACATTGTTTAAAAGCAAAGTTTTAAAAATAAATAAATAAATCAGACATGATCTGTTGAAATTGTATACTGTATATGCTGTAATTTCTTTGGATGTATCTGTATGAGTGTAATGAAAATTGTATGTGTGAGTATTAGGATATGATTCATATAAATGTATTAAGGTATATGCCTATGAATTTCATGTACATATGTTGCTGGCAAATGTGCATATGTTAAAGTGCACTTGTATATATGACTAGGTTTATCCTCTTTTTTTTTTGCTGAAATACAGTAACCTTATTATTCTATCAACATAAAACGAATAAGGGGTAGGACTAGATACGTTTTTAACTTCCTCCTATCCTCCTAAATATAAACTTTTTTTCTTCCTGTTCTTGTTTTTCTTTTTACTTCAACTTATATTTTATACTTGTAATGTGTTTGTGTTTTCTTCATGTTTATATGTTCAAAAAATATATATTTACATTTTTTTTAAGAGGTTGGACACATTATTTTTAGCTTAAAAGGACAGTGTGTAATATTTAGCCCCATCTAATGATGAAAAAATAATTCATTCATTTTAAAAACCCACTATTTGTTTCAAACGTGCAAAAAAAAAAAAATCCAGAGAAAGAGAGAGAAAATTGGGCACATTTTCATTGCGGAGATCAGTGATCAGTGGCAAAGAGTGGGCATGCTGGAGTGACATATATGTATTTTTTTATTCATTTTAATATTAAATATTATTTAATTATTATTTTATACCACTGTGTAGGTATCAAATTAAAGCAGAAATATTCAGGACTAACGCAGGTTGATGCACACACACTGTAATGTAACCAGCTACGTGGTGAGTGAAATGACACTATCACATGCCCACAAATTTGCCAATACGTTGGAATTTACAGTATTCGGAACTGGCTCGGCCCACTAAGTGGGCTCAACCCGGGAGAGGAAAAAACGACATCGCTCTTGGATCTAACACAACTTGATTTCTCATTGCGCATGTGCGAAACAAGCTGTCAGCTTTTGAGCTCTAAGTGAGGAAAACAGGACGAATTACACAGGAATTTAAGATCAAAACAGTAGACCAAAGGTATTGTATAATAGAGGACATTGACAGATAAATATTTTCAATTATGTTATTGAAGGCCCACTAGCCATTTCTGTTAGTGGCTCGGGCTAACTTCTGGTCGATGGGATGCTTGCTCACTTCAAATAACAACAGGCTCTATGCATACATCATTTCTGTATTTAGGGTAAGTGTTACTAACACATGAATCCAGTGAAATTGTATTGTCTGTCCTACCTGTAATTATTTTGTTGTGAAGTAGCCTGGCACAAACTTGTAGTGAGAATGTTGGTTATCTGAATACAGGCTCGAGACGATGAACAGTTCCTTCAAAGCTTTTATTTCTACAGAATATTCAGGGCACAAATGAGTTACAGACAATGGCTGTAGCTTCTCACAAGTGCGGAGTTTTCAGCGGACTTACAACATTCTTATACTATCTTGAAGGGCGGTACCACAAAGTTTCCAGTAAACAGTTCAACAAAGTTAACCGGACGTGCGATAACATTCAAGGACACTATCCAGACACAGAACAAACATCATTTGAGGAATAGAGGAAGTTATACAGTCATGACTACACCTGGCAGAGATAGCGATAACACTCAAGGTGAGGATATATCCGTAGAACAAAGCTCAACTGAGGAAATTAAAACAGTTATGACTAAATCTGGGCAGAAGACACACTTCAAGGGCTATATAAATATTAATATACTTGACATGACTTAATGTTTTTTTTCCCCTGGCGCACTTGCCCCCCAAAATGTCTGTGCACACCACTTTTGACACGCTCAACTTAACCTTGTTATTAGATCACCAAAAACTAGTCACAAAATAGACTAGAAAACCTTTATTGTCTAAATTGCCTTTATTTGTTCTCTGGTGCAGCAGATGGAACAAACGTGAGTTCATGAAAACATGAAAGACAACCAATGGTAAAATAATAATGATGAACAGCATATACTACTGACTGCAGGATGAGGATTAATGTTCCTTCGAAGCTTCATGATGGAGCGGGCGACATCAAAAACGAAAGACTGTGCCTTGCATGGATGGCTCCTTGCGCGGCTCTGAGCCGGGTGGAGAAACAGAAGGACGGACAGACTACCTTCAGCAATTCGATGTTGCTATCGTTAAATGGTCTCCGAATATATAAAAGTTTTATATAGCTCATTTGTAGTAGTGGCTCACTGGTAAATGTGTTCAAATACAAAGCTGAAAATAATGGCGCATCACAGAGTTGGCAGGAGGAGCACTGTAATTGATTCCTTCACTCCTACGGATGACTTTCCCACCTTGAAAAGCACCAGCTCAGAGTTATTGAGTATAACTATTACAAAAATCTACGTCAACACAATTTTAAAGAATTTGGTTATTTTTCCTTCAGATAGTATCCCGATAGCTTAGAATAAAACCGGAAAAATACGGAAGCTTGTACGCTTCCCTATCTTTCCCCCGGAGCTGCCGGCCTGTCTGAGGCACTGTAGTGCATGTGCTTAAAATTCTATGCATCTCTTTGTTCACCACGAGATGGCGCTAAATATTACACACTGTCACTTTCAAGCAGATGTAGGAGCCAGCCAAACCCACTTCCAACTGCATGTTGACTACATGACCGGGGCAATCTAACACTTGATCTTCACGCCACTTGATGTCATAAAACTGCAATCAATCATCACCAAAATTTATGCACGCATCTCTACTTAATATCATCTTCAAATTCAGCCCTAGGAGTTCACGCCTACTTCTACTCATATGTAGAGCTGTCAAAATTAATTGATTAATCATCAAGTAATCAATTATCAATTTAATCGACAACTATTTTAATAATAATCGAATAAAGGTTTGAAGTCATTTTTTTTAATTTAAAATTTCCAAATACTCTGACTTCAGCATATCAACAGTAATTGTTCACTGATTTCTGTAATCCTTCATGGAATTAGACTTATTAACTCTTTGACTGCCAAAAACGTTAAATAACATTTAGTAAAATCCTACGGAGGAGCGCCAAAGACGTTAAAAGACGTTCACCAAGTTTTTTTTTGTTTTTTTGGGAAACGGGTGGAGGAAAGCCTTGGCCAGCTGTGCTGAAAGTATCAAGCAGATCTAGTTAGTATAATGACTATTTTTGGCCCCTAGATGGCAGCGATGACTCTCTTTGGACAAGATCGGGTAGGCGTCAGTAGTAGAAGACGTGAGGCAGAGCTAGAGTGTTGACGGGACAATGGCTGAGAAAGCGAAAATGGCGACCAGTGGCAAGCAGCTCACGCTTGATCGTTTTTTTCAAAGAAGAGAAGCATCAACCAGTGCTAAAGAGCACATTCATGACGACGATGATGATGATGGTGACTCCGAGGTTGACGCCGAAGTTGGAAACGTTGATGCGGCGGCTATGATCACGTCATAAAGCCTCACCGGCTAGCGATGCTAACACCGGAAAACGCGGAGCACAACCGAGCACTTCTGCTCAGGCGGACGTTCAATCGGACAACGAAGAGTGCCAAGAGTCCAATGCATATTCATCGGAGGAATGGGTACAGTCTGATCACGGAGAAGACACTGGTCATTGACTACGATGCCACCATGAACGGAGCGGATAAGATGGATCAGAACATCTCTTACCACCCGGTATAGGAACTGAAGGACATGAGGAAGCCAGACGTAACACCACCGTAACGTCACCGTATCATGATCCTGAGAGTAGACTTGATGGCAACATGGCCAAGCACACACTGCGGTATATACTTGCTATTCCCCGGAAAAAAAAGCCAGCAAAAAAGTGTAGCGTCTGCAATCGCAGTGAAACTAATCTGTTGTAAAAATCCTGCTGCGTCCCCTTGCACGCAGAGGAGTGTTACAAAAAGAAAAACTGTATTTGAAACATCCACACAATTGTAAATAGTACTACGTTTGCACACATTTGTAAATAAATTGTTTTGTCAAATTGTTACACTGTTGAATGGAAATAAACGTATTTTGCTATCAAAAAACACTTTTTCATTGTTGGTGGTAGTGTTTTACAGAAGTAAAGCACTGTTTAGGTGTTTGTGGCATCATTCATGGGAAAAAAAAGTGTCAAATTCACTAGAGTGCATGAAATAATATCGTTTCACAAAAAGCTTGATTTCTCCGTATTTTGTTTCAAAACAGAGCATTTGGGTCAAAGTAACCATTTTCTATTGTTGATTACTAAAAAACGGAATAAGGTAGAAACAAACTTTTTTTTCTGATGAAAGATGAGAGTCCAATCTTTCATTTGGTAGTATGTGTGCTTCCATAGTCCAAACACAAAATTTTCTGTGGACCTTGAAAGATCAGTCAAAATGCTTAAATCGGCTGGCACCCACGGCATCCCTTTTCTGAAAACGTCTGGCAGTCAAAGAGTTAACTTCTATGTTTTATCAAAATAAGACATTTGCAAACAACAAAATCAGTTTTTACTTTGAAAAACAATGACCGAACCAGTAAAATAGTACAGTACAACATCAATGCCCTTTTTTTCCCTTTTTTTTTAATCACTGAATGAATACAAAGTACGAAATAAACACAAAATCACTGGTAAATAAACAGCAGTCAGGGAAAAAATGCTTTTGTAATACACTTTAATGCAAAATTTAAATGAATCAGATTACTCGATTAATCGATTGAATAATCGATATATTAATCGATTCAAAAAAAAAATTCGATAGTGACAGCAGTACTAATATGTTAAGTGTTTTAGACTGTCCCTTGTACCAGTCTACTGCAGTTTCCCCGGCTTGTTTTTTACAAATACTCTATATTTTACAGACTTGCCATGCCACGCTGCACAATGCCACACCAAAAACTCACAGATGCACTTATGTGCTGACTTCTGAAGAGCCATGTATTGTTTATGTTTGTTTCTATACTTACAGAGCTGCTTTAATTTGCAAAATAACGTTACGTTTATTGTGAAAAGAAGATAGGATGTTGTTGGTTAAGCACTTCCTGTTAAGCGACGTCTCAGGAAGCTACGCAGACTGAGTGCAGCTCCGTGTCCTCAGGTCTCGAGCCAAGCACAGCCTGTATGTGATGTATATAAAAATGTTTTGTGTGAAATGTTGAGCATTATACATTAGAGGGGTTAATCGTTTGCATTAAAGAGATGCTAGAAACGTTTATTTACTATTAGCATCGAGCTAACGGTTAGCGCGTTAGCTAGTGAACGTTAGCATGTGTTGACATTTAACTGTTTCAAATTTACATTTAACTGTTTCAATTTATATTTTAACTGTTTCCATGTAGTTATACATGTGTAGAAGTAGATATTACTATGTTAACCCAGTCACCAGATGTTTAGGAAAGGGTGTGATAAGGATTGCTTTTGATCTCATCTTTATTTGAAGTCTCCTCTCTCTTCCTGGAACAGCACAAGGAGACCAAAAGGTTGAATTTTGGATTTTCCTACACATTTGAACTATATGTAAGTGGTGACGGTCTTCTTTACGGAAGTACCGTCACGTTGGATTTGGCGCTGCTGTGATTGAGACAGCATTGGACAGATTGAAGTGGACGGCTATGTTTGTTTTTGTTGTTTGTTATTTTTGTTGTGTTTAGCCGCTTCGCGAAGAAATCGGTAGATCTAGATATAACTTATTATTCGACGAAGTAACGGTGTATTTTATTTTGTGAGATCCGTGCAGATATTGGAGATATTTGTGTTCGTCTGTGGTTATTTTATTTTTTGGAGGAGTGATGTGCAACGTTGCTGAATAAATTTGATCTGTTGAATTGTGATACCATAAGTGAGATGTCACTGATTTAATATATTATTAGATACTACTTGAATATAATTAACTCTTTTACTGCCAAAGACGTTAAATGACGTTCTGCAAAAACCTACAGAGGAGCGCCAAAGACGTTAAAAGACGTCCTCCCATTTTTTTTTTTTTTTTTTTTTGAAACGGGTGCTGGGAAGGCTTGCGGAGCTCTCCTGAAAGTTTTAAGCAGGTTTTTTGAGCCTAATGACTATTTTTGGCCCCTAGAGGGCAGCGATGACTCTCTTTTGACAAGATCGGGTGGGCGTCAGTAGAGGCGGAGCTAGAGCGTTGAGCAGGAGATCAGAATGGAAAACAAAGGAAAAATGGCGGCCGGTCGCGAGGAGCTAACGCCAGAGCCGTTTTTTTCAAAGACCAAAAGCATCGCTAAAAAAGCACATTGTTGATGACGATGATGAAGATGATGGTGACTCCGTGGTTGGAAAGCATTGACGCGGCAGTAGAAGACGTTAGATGGAGCTAGATGGAGGAGGGAACGGGCAATGGCGAGCGTTTGCAAGCAGCTCTACACTTACAAGACGAAAGGCATCGACCAACGCTAAAATAGTACATTGATATCGATGATGATGAAGGTGAATCCGAGCTTGACGGCGAAATTGGAACCGCTGATGCGGCGGCTATGACGGTGTCGTAACGCGGAGCGCAACCGAGCACGCACAGGCGGACGTTCGATCGGACGACGGAGAGTGCCCCGAGTCCAATGCATATTCATCGGAGGAAGTGTGTACAGTCTGCTACTTGCTTTTTATTCCCCGGAAAAAAAGGCCGTCAAGAAAGTGTAACGTTTGCACGCAAAACGGACCAATGTGAAAGTGAAAGTAAACTGTTGTGCGAGTCCTGGCGTCTCCTTGCACAGGAGAGCGTTACAAAAGGAAAAACTGTATTTGAAACATCCACATAATTGTAAGTAGTACCACAGTTGCACACATTTGTAAATAGTTTGCGAAATTGTTTTGTCAAATTGTTACACTGTTGAATGGAAATAAACGTATTTTGCAATCAAAAAACACTTTTTCATTGTTGGTGAAAGCGTCTTACAGAAGTAAAGCACTATTTAGGTGTTTGTGGCATCATTCATGGACAAAAAGAAGTGTACAATTCACTAGAGTGCATGAAATAACATCGTTTCACAAAAAGCTCTTTTTCTCCGTTTTTTGTTTCAAAAGAGAGAATTTCGGTGAAAGTAACCATTTTCTATTGTTGATTACTGAAGAACGGAATAAGGTAGAAACAAACTTTTTTTTCTGATGAAAGCTGAGAGTCCAATCTTTCATTTGGTAGTGAATGAAAAAGGGATGAGAAACCTGTCACATGTTCTTGTTTGAGCTCATGATGCTGAGACCTCTTTTGTTATGCTAAAACAGTTTTTGTCATTAGCCGTGTTGTTTGTCATGTTTGTCTTTATGCATCAACACCTCTTGAAGAATATGAACAGCGTCACCATGTATGCGCAGCTTTTGCTTCAGCACTTGCGCGCGTGATAAAAAAACCCATCTAATATCGTTTTACATCATCCGTTGACAATACCAGCCAAGCATTTACTATGACAGGGGGACGACAGAGAAAGATTGAATCAGTCTTGACACAACTGCACATTTTGTTTACACACGAGGGGACAAATATGGCAGTCGGCATGCTAGAAGGGCAACCTCACTGCTGCACTAAGCAAATTCTAGAAGATAATTCACTGAGAAAAGATCTTTATGAAATCCCATTAAACGACCCAGACCTGACGTTATTCACAGACGGCTGTTGTTTCAAGGGTGAAAACGGACTACAATCAGGTTTTGCTGTAACATAGATAACTGGAACAACTTTTGACCTAAAAGTGGCAGAGAGACTTACAGGGCCTCAGTCAGCTCAACGAGCAGAGATAGTGGCTGTGACAACTGCATTGAAATTAGCAAAAGATAAGACTGTGAACATATACACTGACTCCGCGTATGCACATGTAGTTGTACATACGGCCATCAAAGAATGGCAAAGAAATGACTTCATGACTGCTTCAAGGACACCTATCAAACACCATCAAGACATTTTTGATTTGAAAGACGCCTTGCTACTGCCCAAAGCAGTAGCTGTGATAAAATGCAAGGGACATTCAAAAAATAATGATTTTGTCTCAGTAGGAAATGATTCCGCTGATAAGGCCGCTAAACAGGCAGCCAGCTACCACACAACACTTCAATTGATGGTGAGCGAGGGTGAATTGGGAGACGGAGAAGAGATAAATCCCCAAACGATCAAACTGTGGCAGGAGAAAGCCAGCCCGGAGGAAAAAAAACGTTTGGATTTCGAGAGGTGCTGAACAGGATGGGGAAGGTATTTGGAAGAGAAAAGGTAAATATATCCCATCACAGAAACAATTAAAAATTCTAATTTCTGAAGCCCATGGAATATGCCATGTTGGTGTAGACGAAACATTAAGACGACTGAGTAACTGGTCACATCCTTACATGAGGCAAATTGTCAAAAGTGAACTACAGGATTGCACTGTTTGTAATAAATTCAACAGTATGCCTACATCTAAACCTCCTCCTGGTACCCACGATCCAGAAGTGACTGCTCCGGGACAAGTCATTTCAATGGATTTTACTGACATGTTAAAGCCAGTGGAAGGTTACCAATATCTATTGGTGATAGTAGATTCATTTTCAGGATGGCCTGAGGCATATCACTGCAAATCTGAAACAGCAGATGTTGTGGTGAAACATTTGATTAATCATTACATACCATCACATGGGTTTCCCAGAAAACTTAGATCAGACAATGGAACCCATTTCAGAAACAAACATTTACAGGAAGTGGAAAAAGCATTAGGACTAAAACATATATTTGGTTCTGTATATCATCCTCAATCTCAAGGACAAGTTGAACGAATGAATAGAAATATTAAAGAAAAATTGGCTAAAGCACTGGCCTCATCAAAATTAAACTGGCTACAAGCTCTTCCTATTGCATTAATGAATGTACGAATGTCATTAAATTCAGCTAAAGGTTGGACTCCGTTTGAAGGTCACAAAAACAGACCATTTCCGGCTCCTAATATTCCGCTGGGAGAGTCACAAATTGCAGGACCTCCAGTACTTAAACAGATAGTATCTACATTCTCCAAGCTAATGAATAAACAACCAGATGTTCCTTCAGAAATAAATAATTGTGAATATGTGTGGTTAAAAGTTACTAAACGAAAATGGTGTGCTCCTAGATGGACTGGACCGTTCAGAATCACGGAGAGAACGTCTTGTGCAGTGCGTTTGCATAAGAAAGGCGACACCTGGTTTCATCTGACTTCCACAAAGCCCGCTGGTTCTGGTTCGACGCAACTGGAGAACCACGCCTACTCCCAGTATCCAGCTGCTGTTCGAGGAAGCTGCTGTGCGAGGAGGCTGATGTCAAGTGCTTTTTCGAAGCATTATTCCGCAATTGGGTCACATTTTGGGAAGATAATCCCAGTGACCAATCCTGGATCTCTGGCAGTCGCCCAGGCTTCTGAAAGAAGCTGACAACGCCCCAGGAAAAAAAAAAACAGCTGACAAACGCCCTTGTCATTCAAAGAATACATCACGAGATGGCTTCGACAATTAATTGTTGTTGCGACAATTTTGCGCCAATTTTGCGACAATTTTGCTCATGTTGATTGTTACAGTATGTCATTCTGGTACTTTTGGAAGCCTTTAGATGCAAATTTTAATGTAACTGCAACACATCGTGTTAAAAGAGATAGTAAATCCCCACACATTCCCTGGATCATATCCTGGACGTATAATAACTCAATTGCTTTGACACTTGCCCCGAACACAAATTCCACTTTTAAAATTCCGATTAAATCTTTGAAGGGATTTAAAAGTGGGAGGCAAACAAAAGGTAGTCTTTGGGTTAAATATTGGTGGTATTTGACAGGACATGTTTTACGACTAGACTGGAGTGCTTTTGTAACCACCCAGAGCGGACGATACTGGCCACCGGGATCAAGCGTGGAGGCAATTTTCTTTAGCAAAAGGGTAACGCTACGTAAAATGGGAGGTCAACTCGAATTGACTTTTGCTCTTCCTGATGGAAATATGCGGCCACCTAATGTAACTTTAAATAATACCTCCTGTTTTGGTCTATTGTTATGGGCATGGTTCTCCGGAGCTGATCCCTATTTTTCAATTTTAATTTGTGTAGATAAAACTATGAGTAAGTTAGAACAACCAAAAATGACTAAATACGCAAGAGAAACTGGGGTAGAAGCTGTTAGTGTATCAATTGATGGTGTAGTTGAGTTGTTTCGGGCTACAACAGGATTGTCCGGCGGCAGTAATAATTGGCTACTGCTGGCAAACAAAGCAGCGCATGCCTCTGGAAATAACTGTGTACTGTGCGTGGGACCACGACCTTTATTGCGAGTAATCCCTGCTAAAATAGAGGATCAGTGTGTAATGGAACTTATGAATAAAACTGTCCCCAATGTTAAATGCTCAAGATGGGACAAGATGTATCCGCTCGTAAATTGGCAGACAACTAAACCAATATTTTCAAATAAAGTTGCGGAGGGTAATTTTTCATGTATTAAACTGACAGGCACTGGGGAAAAATTGGGAAAATTAAATCACATCACTCTCTGCATTTCAGCGATAGATGTTGGATGGAAATTTCAACCGCAATCCAGAGCGGACATTTGGTGGTGGTGCGGGGCTGACCGAATATTTGTTAAGTTACCGATTAATGTGCAAGGATATTGTGCTCTCATCACCCTCCTTCTGCCAGTACAAGTTTTCCCCACATCTGTTGATAACCTTTTACAAATGATTGATATTTGGAAACCAAAATCTTCTCCTTTTCACAGAGTCAAACGTTCTTTTTGGCAGGAGCAAACTGTTCCCACCTATATAGATGCACTTGGGGTACCTAGAGGCATTCCGGATGAATATAAATTGGTTGATCAAATAGCTTCAGGATTTGAATCTCTAATTTGCTGGTGGTGTACAATTAACAAAAACGTAGATAGAATTAATTATGTACATTATAATGTTCAAAGGCTAGGAAATTGGACTCAATCTGGTTTTGACGCTGTACACAGCCAGTTAGCGGCTACATCTTTGATGGCATTTCAAAATCGTATTGCCCCTGATATGTTGCTGGCAGAAAGGGGCGGAGTTTCCTCAATGTTTGGAGATCAATGTCGTACGTTTATTCCAAATAATACGGCAACTGTCGCAATTGAAGGACTCCGGACACTTAATAAAAAAATGAAAGAGCATTCTGGTATAGACACTTCAGTATGGGACAATTGGATGCATGTTTTTGGCCGCTATATAACTTTAGTTTCCTCAATTCTGATTTCTGTTGCTGTATTAGCTGCGTTTTTAACTACATGCGGTTGTTGTTGTATTCCATGTATTTGTTCTCTTTGCCAAAGAATTATTACTGCAGCTATTGAAAAACAGGATGTACGAAATAAGACTTCTTCTATGATGGTGGAATCCGTGGTTTCTCCAGTAATGCCCGCAGTCGTGACATCAGAAGAAGATCCCGCTGGAATTTTTCTCTAAAAATAGTTTTTAAGGTTTAAATGGCCGGTTTGAACTCTTTCAAGTTCAATTGATGGATTGTTGACATTTAACTGTTTCAATTTACATTTAACTGTTTCAATTTATATTTTAACTGTTTCAATTTAGTTATACATATCTACACAGAAGTAGATATTACTATGTTAACCCAGTCACCAGATGTTTAGGAAAGGGTGTGATAAGGATTGCTTTGGATCTCATCTTTATTTGAAGTCTCCTCTCTGTTCCTGGAACAGCACAAGGGGACCAAAAGGTTCCTGTTTATTTAGCGGGGGGACGTTGAGGGGCTGAGCGCTCTGCGCCTCAACTCATCCTGTTGTTGGAATTTATTTCTATATTAATATAAATTTAAGTTAATAATCTGACTCCAATTTGTGACCTTACCAAACTATCACCCATCCAACAATAGCATGCTCGTTCTGCAATAGAAAGGTATCAGGAAGCCGGCATTTTCACACACGAGTGGATTTATTCCTAACACTCAAATCTAATACATCACAGCTGGGGTCCCGGGTCCCTATCAATACAATTCTATACGCCTCTGTCTCAAACAGCAGACGTAGTCGTCTCCGAGTTGCCCCAGTGAATAGTTATACTACACAATATTTAAATGACACAGAAACAAAGGCATCCTGGCATTATTCTATTGGCTATGTGTTTTCTGCAGTTTAACTTTAGCTTGCTTCTCATTGGCCGATCTTCATCCGCAGGTCACTGGGTGGCTTCTCCTGTTTTGTACTTTTCCGCCACGGTCTCAAACAAATGTGGTTTATAACCTACTTTGATCTTATCACGGTTCTGCATCTCCCCCTGCAATTAGCATCCTTTGTTGGCAACCTTCCATTCCTAACACGCCCACGTGCATCACACACATCCTGTATTTCACCCCCACTCAACACAAACTCTTATATTCCTTTAATCCCTCTCATGACCTCAGACGACTGAGGTCATCACTCGAATACCTTGTTTTTTATTGTTAAACATGAGCTATAAATCAATAAACAACTAAAAATTAGTAAAAAATTTCATTCTAGTAGAAAATCAGTATAAAATTTCATTCTTTCTCATGGCCTCAGATCCCTGAGGCTAACTTCACATACTCACATCCCGGACTCCCGGAGGGCCACCGCTGTCTCCGCTTCCTGGGGGTCCTTCTGAGGGATCATCATATACTGACCACCCGGCTGTAGTGGCCCCAACGTGCGTTCAATTGTCTTAACAGTCAATGATCTGATACATGGAATATAACAACATCCGCATAACACCATGATAGCCTGAATGCTCTTTCATTTTATTACTTAGCGTGCGCAGACCCTCCAATGCCTTAGTAAGGCGACCATCAGGAGATGTATTGTTGGGGATCAGAGTACAACACTGCTCCCCAAAAATACCACACACTCCTCCTCTTTCAGCTAACACCATATCTAAACTCATTCTATTTTGGAATGCCATAAGAGACGTGGCTGCTAATTGCTCGTGCACTGCCTGGAGTGCCGAGGTGGTAAAGTTCGCCAATCGTTGGACATTGTAGTGGACATAATTAATCCGGTCCACATTTTTGTTTACTGTAATAAACAGAAAAATACTCTCCCATCCTGCTGCCACTTGATCCACCAATTTGTATTCATCAGGGACCCCTCTCGGAACTCCAATTGCATCTATGTATGTGGGGTCTCCTGCATTCAACCATTCTTGCATGTCCCTTTTCTTCCTCCCAAGGAAGGGGATTCTTCCCCACTGTCTAACTCCTTCCCAATTTATCCTAGCCATGTCTAATGCTGTCACACTTATTGGCATGATCAGCGTTACTAGGGCGCACTTACCTGAGGCATTGGGGGGAAGCCTATCGTACAACACTCTCTCTCCACACCACAGCCAAACATCAGCACGAGCGAGAGGTATTCCTGCTGGCAAAGACACATTTTCATTACACCATGACTCCTGGATGTTTCCAATCCCAGGGCCACTCCCATGTAACTTTAGGCAGGTAAAATTTTGTTGTGCAACATGGATGTCAAAAATGGGCTTTTGCTTTTCCATATTTGTCAGTGGAAAGGCCGAATCCAATTGGCTGCACTTTCCTTGGAGAGTTTTGTTATACAGGAAACCAAAGAGACAGGTTTTGGATACAACAGTTGCTGCCATAATTTTCAAAACTGGTCTTGCACCTAAACATACCAAACAATCCTCGTTAGTATTCTTAGCGGCCTGTTCAGCCATCAGGAGCCAATTATTAGTGACCATAGAAATACCTGTGTGACTCATAAACCAGTCATCTACTGTCGTCATTGTTTTGGCCGTGGTACCCGTTCGACGGGTATAATTATTTACTACCGGTGCTTCCCCTTTTATCATAGTCCCATTCTCACAAATGATAATTGGAAAATATGGATCTTTTCCAGACGAATATACCCACAACTTAAACCCCCAACATGATGTGTTTAGCACTAACACTTCTTGGTGTGGTGGCGCAATTGACTTATTACCCATTGCAATTGTTAATTTCAATATCTCCCCTTCTTTTCTCAGGAGAATCTTATTATGGAAATACTTAGCAATTTTATTCTTTGATGGTGTCCAATAATCACCCGCCTGTGTGGTAACCACGGAATCCCATCCCCACATTGTCACATGTGCTGTCATATACCACCAGTAACCAGGGAACATGTCTCCAGTTACTAATGACATGACTGCCTTCACTGGTGTATACCACGCTTCCCGAAACCCTCTCAGTGCCTTTATTGGTATATTTACTTGGGTCTTCGTATTAGGGGCCACTGTTATTCTCACCGAATTATTATATGCCCAGCCTATCATCCAATTCTGGTAGCCCTTTTTCTCCCCCTTATTTTTTGACTTTACCTCTCTTCTCCTTCTAGGTTCCTGTGGGCGTACCAAGGACCAGTCCTGGTACTGTGGTTGATAATTGTCCAATTTATCTAACAAATCAAGCCATTGTTGAGTCCAGTTGAAAATTGTCACCCAAGTGTTCACCTGTGTCGGTTGTTTACACTTCAGATTTAACAGTAGTTGTTGTGTCTGTGTCAGCGTCTTACCACCATCTTGCTCTGCTTCATACCATACCGTTCCATTACAGGAATGATACACCATCACTCGTTCTCCTTTCGTTCCATCACTTCTATCATCCCGCACCATATGTTCAAACGCTAACATAGTCCACACAAAGCACAAGCCTGCAAACAAAATAGTCAATAAAGTTAAACATTTGCATCGTCGTCGTTTTTGTTCCGACACTTCCGAGTCCGATTTTGATCCAATTCTCGCCATCGACACATTCCCTCTCTTGACCTGCCCGTCCGGGCAGTCAATCTTTAAGCTCACCATTGGCAGGCACAAAGTCTGGGGCCGGGCGCAACTGTGAGTAATGGTACCCCTTTTGTCAATTCTCATAATCGCTTGCACCTCATTTGGGAGGCCGTTCAGCATCGCCGTCCTGAACATCATCTCAGCTTCAGGGTAGCTGCCTGGGTGTTTACCTGTGGTCTCAATCCACAGCTCCAATGCTTGAGCATAATGTTGCTCTTTGTCGTACATCAAATTTCTGTATTTTTAACGCTGGTTTCTTATTATAGCAGTGTAAATCATTTAAAAACAACATCATCTTAACTCAGAACTATTCATGTCCGGCCGGGCCATGAACAGTCTGAGAAGAGATTTATACTTATACCTTAAATAAACACTGCAGTTCATTTTTAACAACTTGTCTCATGAAAAAATGTCACCCAGGTGTGTCAATGTTCCTTCCACACCTAAATGGCATATTCCATGGGCTCTAGAAATTATACTTTTCAATTGTTTCTGAGATGGAACATACTTACCGTATTTCTGCTATAAGGGTCGTCTTTTGTCATCTTTGTAGAACTTATTTTTCCAACTCCCATCCTCTTCATTCGCTGCCTGTAAATTCCTCACACCTAACTTCATTCTCACATCAGACTTCCTTTCAACCATACACAGACAGACCAGTCATTCTCACATCAGACTTCCTTTTCAACCATACACAGACAGACCAGTCATTCCCCCATCTGATAAAGATCAATTTTGATCATTTCAGACCTGAATGTGAAAACGGCAACGGCTTCCAAATTGCTGCTTCAAAGAGGAAAAACAGACACCTTGTGTCCTGTAGATTAAAAAACAACCAAATTGTGACAATTTGGCCAACACCAGAACTATAAAAAGATCTCCAGCTGAGCTAGCCAGGAGCCATAAAAACAAAAGCCTTTGAGGCAAGAGTTTGTAATGTAAATTTGAATCCTGTAGATTAGAAAAACAACCAACTTAAGCAGATGTAAATTAAGATACTGCAGCGGAGGACTTTTAGGGTCAGGAAGAGATGAAAAAAAGATTTAAAATAACCCCATTAATCTATTGCAGGTCACGAATCTTCCAAATATCTGCCATCTCAACTAATAAAAGAAATGAGTTATAATCAGAAAAACAAAACAAAATCCCTACTTTACACCAACCAAAAAGTATTCTTAAAATGCTAACTAACCTCACCTCTTCTACAGAGTAGTGGGGGCTTTGTAAAAACACAGCAGGGAACTTTGCAGATCATGACCCAATCAAAAATCAGTGCTGCAACCTAAATCAAAAATTAAAAATTTAACCAGCAAATTCGCCATAAGTGTTCCATATCTGAGTCCACTCTGAGAAGCCAAAGTTATAAAAGAGAAATGGGAAAATAATAGAAGGCCAAATTCAACAAGCATCAAACAACGGAAAATATAGTATTTAAAGATTAGACTAAATTTTATACTACCCTAATTCACATAAGCTGTTCTCAATTTCCGAAACTGCGTTGCTATAGATCACATTTCCTTTCTGACATAGTACAGAGTGCAAATGTCTACAAACAGAATACAACATACGACCTCAGGCACCACACTCAGATGATTCCAGAACTTTGAGTCCACAACTGTAGTTCATATTCCTTCCTGTCCTTGTCGATAGCAGTTTATGCAGGGCAAAGTTCAAAGTGGGCACTGGGCTTTGTGTACTGGAGTTCTCAGGAAAAGTTCATCATGACAGAATCGATGGTTATCCTGTCTGCTCAAAAAGTTGCTGGACATTATGCTCAAACAATGCATAAGAGTCATTGAACAGTCACAGGACGAGCGGATTTACAGTGTACCATCCTTTTTGCAGTCCGTGTGGTCACTTCCCCCCCCCGAAAGTGACCATTGTTCAGTTCGCCTTCCACTCTGAACATCAAGCATAGCAGGAGAATGCTGTTCATTCCATTTCCAGCACTTTTCGGTTGAGTCACCCAAGTGAAACACCTTTCAGTCAAAGATTGAACCTGCCTGAAACATTTATACACTCGGAACAGACAGAGGGAGATGAGATCATAGCAAGAGAACACTGCTTGTTGTCATTCAATTTCCAAGACAAAATAAAATAAAAAATTCCCCCAAAATATTTTGTTTTCCAAACCCCTAATTTATTCATTTTGTGGTTTTATTTGAATTTGATCACTACACTATAGCAAGTAGTAGTACTATATTTACGCATATGTCTACCATAGACATCTTCATTACGTGTTACCTCAAATTTAAGAAACATGTGACAGCTGTTAGTCACCCTGGCCACTTGGATGGAAGTCCTTTCCAGACTTCTAGAATGGGACTCAGATAAAGACAAAGGTTAAATCATTTTCACACCTACGGATAAGTTATCAGAGATGCAGGGGAAATATAAAAATCAAAAATGAAAAGTCTATTTCAATTAAAATTTGGTTTTATTACTTATTCAACTATATTACACAGATCTGATTTTAAAAATAATATGAGAGTGGCCTGTAGTTCACACCTAGACCTCTATGTCCTTCCGCATAACAGGAACAATTTGATTTAGCCTTAGACGACCCCTGTTATTCACACACACAACAGACTACAAGTCTCCCAAATGGAGACAATGGGAGAGAGGACTAAACTTATCACACCCCCTTTCCTTTTTATTTAGTTTAATTTAATTTTAACAGACAACAGTACAAATCACCATCTTCTTAAAACAGCAGCTCACGGCCCCCATCCTTTCAAAATATGCAGATTTCCTGCTTACCATTCTTTTTCACCCTTTTTTTCACACACTTAAAAATCACTGTCTTAAACAAACTTACACTTCCATTCACTTAACTTCTGCACTTTTCTCATCACTCTCCACTTCCCCCTCGCGGTGATCCGCGTTGCTGGGCGTTGCCTGCCCCCGTCTCTGTGTCCCTGTCACCATTTTCTCTAACATCCCTCTTTCCTCAGTCTGCACCTTCTGTCCATCAAACAACTTCCCCTGTGCCTCCTCCCTTATCAGCTTCGGAGTCCTCTTATCCCCTGCACTAGTGGTGCCCCCCTCTCCTGCTAACACCGCCCCTGACATGCGCACGGGTGACTCACTCCCCCGCAGCCTTTTCCTCTCATTATTCACAGCCTGTTCGATCAACTTTATTGTTGCTGGCGTCATCCGTGACCCGTCATCTTCCACATCTAAAACCATTCTGCCCCCCAAAGTAACTACGGGGGCCATCACTGACGCCGTCGGATACGGAGGGGGCGCAAATACATACTGTCCCGAGCTCGGCAACTGTGGATAAACGCCTCTAAAACATTCCGCCTTTTCTCCCTTATCAATCACTTCCTCCTCTCTCTTTTCCTCTCTCTTTTCCTCTTTCTTTTCCTCTTTCTTTTCCTCTCTTATCGCTGCCAGCGCAGTCGCAATAGTCGCCAATTGGTGAATGCCCCGTCTATCATTCTCTACATTTTTAACTTCTTTTCTGAGTTTATGACGCTTTCGCCATCCAACTCGGCTCTGTTCCTCCTCCATATCTTGAATATTTGCCAACATTCTGCTCTCCTTTTCCTGTAACTGCCGCGCTAACTTCGACATATCCCACGTTCCAGGTTCTCCGCGAAACAATTCATCCTTCTTTAATTTCCAAAACAACTTCTGACACCGTTCTCTTTCCTTCTTAATTCTCTTACTTTCTATTCCACTAATCAACTGTGATTCCAGCTTAGCGTAATGACCATTAATCTCCGACCAGACTTCAGGGGACCCGAGACCCTCATCACACTTTCTCTTCTCCGCCATCCTTAAATCCACTCGCACGTGTCCTAATCACTTCTCTTGCAGTTTAATTTTAGTTTTTACATTCACACCGCTTCCACACTGATACGTAAATCCCAGATTTTAAACCGTATCGATACGTAAATCCCAGATTTTACACCGTATCTAACCACGAATAGTTGCGACCTATTCTAGTAGGTAAATCCCAGATTTTATACCCTACTAATGTCCACACTTTATACGTAAATCCCAGATTTTAAACCGTATCAAACCACGAACAGTTCCAAACTTATTCGAGTAGGTAAATCCCAGATTTTATACCCTACTAACACGTCCCACATTCCTTCCTCTCATAATTTAGCGTTGCCAATGTGCAGAATTTAAACAAAAGGAATCTGCTCACCTTGTTTGAGTATGGGCCCAAGAGGAAAGCCGATCGGACGTGTGGCTTTTTCAGGTCGTCACCTGGTGTGGACTTGGATCCCAGATCCTCGAGTCCCAGACTCTTGTGGTTTTCTCGAAGTCCCAGACTTCTTTTTTACCTCTCTTGCATCACGTCGGGGTCACCATAATTGTTGGAATTTATTTCTATATTAATATAAATTTAAGTTAATAATCTGACTCCAATTTGTGACCTTACCAAACTATCACCCATCCAACAATAGCATGCTCGTTCTGCAATAGAAAGGTATCAGGAAGCCGGCATTTTCACACACGAGTGGATTTATTCCTAACACTCAAATCTAATACATCACAGCTGGGGTCCCGGGTCCCTATCAATACAATTCTATACGCCTCTGTCTCAAACAGCAGACGTAGTCGTCTCCGAGTTGCCCCAGTGAATAGTTATACTACACAATATTTAAATGACACAGAAACAAAGGCATCCTGGCATTATTCTATTGGCTATGTGTTTTCTGCAGTTTAACTTTAGCTTGCTTCTCATTGGCCGATCTTCATCCGCAGGTCACTGGGTGGCTTCTCCTGTTTTGTACTTTTCCGCCACGGTCTCAAACAAATGTGGTTTATAACCTACTTTGATCTTATCACGGTTCTGCATCTCCCCCTGCAATTAGCATCCTTTGTTGGCAACCTTCCATTCCTAACACGCCCACGTGCATCACACACATCCTGTATTTCACCCCCACTCAACACAAACTCTTATATTCCTTTACTGTCATAAAAATGTATAGGGACCAGAATCTCTCTACATCAAAGACTCTGGTCAGGAAGTACTGTTTTTTCTAGAGGTTCAAAGGAGAGTATATTCTTTAGACTCAGCCCCGCCTGATTCTAAAGAACTGTTGTATAAAGATGCCACAAGATTGTCACACACACACACACTCTGGGCAGCGATCACCTTTTGCAGTGAGGAGGTTCCTGTGTGTGTCTTCAAAAGCTTTTGGAATAAAAACTTGCAAGAAACTTCTTCATCGATCTCATTTATAATTTATTTGAACAACGCAATAGATTACAAAATCCATATAATCATTACACATGCTAACTCGGTGTGTGGTTTAGCATACAGCAAACAGGTGGGGCACAACCTTTTATTGTATTTTATTTCACAACAGAATGTACGTGTTTTTGTGTTGGTTGTTTCAGTTTTACACCCTCTTGAATCATCTCCTCGGTGAATAAAGTTGCAGGATTCATCGGCTGGTGTTTCATTGGGGAGTTTATCTGTCTAGCTACAGTGGGGATGTAGCAAGGGTACAATAACTTATGCAACCCTTGTGAGGAAAAGAGGTTAAGAAAATGGATGGATGGATGTTGGACAACAACATTTACTTATATACATATAGGCCTGCATACTAACATTTTCAGCAAGGTCGTGATCATTGCAGCTAAGTGTGGCCAGATGGCCAGTGAACCAAAAAAAAAAAGAGAAAGAAAAATAAATCACATCAATGTTTCTTCATATTTTTAATGTCTTAGTGATAAATAACTCAACATTAATATTTCACAACACAAAACTTGCTACGATAAAATAAAAATTGGATAAAAAGAGAGCTCCGTGCCTCATGTTGGGTCGGGGCACAAGCATCCTGGTGAGTGGGCACGGCCCCTATGGCTCACCTGTGGCGACGGGTGTGGGTTGTACTGGCTTGTGGGATTTGTATAATTATATTCCTGTTGAAAGAGATAGATATCAGTCACCTTTATTTTATTATCATCAAATAAATAATATACAAGGTTAATGGGTATTTGTATTGTGCGGTAAAATGACATAACAACACTGTCTACTGTTAAAGTACAAATATAAAAATGAGGAAACATCACAACTGTGTAACAGGTTGCTATTCCAGAGTGAAGAGTAAACTTGGTAACATGTGCCGCCACACTCAGTGTGTATGCATTTGTATCATGGTGACGTATTGTGCAATTATTAACCATGCAGATAAGACAGAAACAGGAAACGGTACATGAGCAGCAAAGAAAGCGGAAGAATATAGACCCGGCAGTAGCAATAGGAAAGAGTGCAGCTTCGACAGTGGAGTGTATGTCCAGCCAGTACAAGTGCCACTTGTGCCAAATGACCTGCGCAGAAGAATCACAAGTGGCCAGAATCATAGAGCTGAATGATGGTTCAAAAATGCCTGTGTTGGGTCTGGAGACATGGAAGGTAACTTTAACTTGACCTCAAAAGAGCGCCTACACATTTGTTGATGCCTCGTTCCCTCACTTGAGATGATAGATATTTGTGAGATGTACGATTTAAAAAAAAAAAAAGTACAGTCAGCATGCTTTCTAACAGCAAAAATTATCATTTTCATGGTTAACTATTTATTTCACGCGGCAATTTGCTGGTGGCTAGCTCAGGGTTTTCCCTGACAATCAGTTGGGATAGGCAGGCTCAAGCACCATACAGAGAATTGATTTATGGATGGACTATAAATTTTAATGTAAGATTTTGATATTTAATAGAACAATTGTAAATTTGCCTTACTGAAATTGTAACAGTATTTAAAAATAAACTACATCTACTCAAATGCAATCTCCAATTCCAATGAAGTTGTGTAAAGTGTAAAATATTTCAGAATACAATTACTGTGTGAAATAGACAAATGAACTCCATCTTCACAAATCACGTGATGTTACATTGATGTCACAAGTGTCAGGTTTACAGGGGGTTAAGGACCCAAGAGCAGGAAAGCAGTAACCTGGCAATAGCCAGATTGATAATTATGATTTACTCGAGAGTTCTCCGCAATATCAATCTTGGACTGTTCCACGGTGATTTGCTTGGGAAAAACGGGAAATTCTGTACAATACTTTGAGCTGATTGGACGATGTGGCATCTTTTTCACGTCCGTTTTGACCAATTATGGCAACGGATGAAAACGTCTTTGGTCTCATTTAAGGAAGAAGGGAAAAAAAGCACAAACATCTTTACCAGATAGAAATGCATGAAGCGTCACTGTTCAACATTCAACCAGGAAACGGTGAGTAATTCTGCAAGAACAGAATTAATTTCAGCATCCATTCATCCATAGATTAGTTAGATAGTTAGATTAGTTTGTTTCCCATGGTGTCGCCGCTTCCTGGTTTCGTCACAGCAGCACATCCTGCCCCCAAACAATGTCTCTCTGTGACAGTGGTTCGGATCAATGGAAATCAACGTGCTTGGTGCAAGATGTATTCTCCTGAGTTTGTGAACTCACAAATACCGCGAGAATTCAGCTTTCAGAGCAAGGTTAGGGAAGCAGGGAGGTGACTCAGGAGTGTGATAAAAAAAAAAAAAGTGTAATATCAAAAATAAAATAAAAAGACAAACAGGTACTTGGTTGTACAAAACCCCAAAACAAAATTCACAAAGCAAAACTGGAAATAAAGTGACTAATCAAGAAAACCCTACGTAACTTGGACATGACATGAACCAAAACTACACAATGAACCGGTAAGGACTGAAAGAAAGCAGGCAAACTGAATACAAACAAGTTGTCGAGGCATCGAACGACACTTTGACAAGACACACAAGGGGCTGATTGGATAACACAAGGGACTGGGTTGACAAACACAAGTGGACATGATAAAGCTTGACGAGACATACAATATGGAAGTTTCCATCTAAATGTTGCGAATTTTTTAAGCGATTTTACTAAAAACGCACAAAACGGACATGCGACTTATGCCCGTTTCCATCTGTTCTTTTTTTGCGAATACTGAGAAGGGACTCCACCGCTGTAGGTAGCGGTATACACCATAGAGATGTGATCTTCCAGTAATTTAAAAGAACAAGAAGACCAGGAAGCGACTGCACCGTGCGATAATGTCGTATGAGTTTGCTTTTGTAATTCTTGATAAACCGTAGCGTTTCTTTGCTGTTTTCCATCTAAAAAGATTTCAGTTTCGCCGTCCTCCTAAACATTCCTTACTTTATCGTCCAACATTGCTTTGTGACTACAAACCTACGTGTGACGTAATATCCGGTCAAAACGTGTTGCGTGTATCCGGTCTTGTCAGCGTTTATTCGCAAAACCTGTTTCCATAGCCTAAATTTGCATTTTCCTTTTTTTGATACGCTTTAAAATCCACCTTCTCCAAGCTTGAAAACATTTTTATTAATTTGGGCCCTTTTTTGAATTTCTAGCGTTGCCATTCAGTTTTATTTTCCCATTTCTAAAAAATTCTAATAAAAATAGGTGGATGGAAACCCCACTAATGACAACTGGGACACAAGAAAAAACATGACAACCAAAATCTAAAAGCAGCAAATGCGAATCACGACAACACGACTGTAACACGGCTGATCTGATTAAAGTTGTGGAGAATGTGAACGGCAGATCGGAATAGATCATCACGTCACATGTAAAAAGGTGACCAGAGATTATTTGGACAGATTTCAATTGGAATGACACAAAAAATTCTCCATGTCAACCCAGTTATTGTGTACAGGATTTTACCACATGGGCTTAGGAACACGTAAAAAAAATTGTTGTCAAATAACAGTTCATTGCTACATGATCTAGAAATTTAAGTTAAAAGGAACGCCGACTGCAATGATAAGTTTGCTCTATATTATTTATTTGGTTGTTACTAACATAACTATGAGATTAATTTTTCAAAAATCATTTCCAGTTTCATACATTTTAGAGAAACTTTATTTTGGACGTGCGCCGCAGCAATGCAAAGCGAAAGCAATTTTTCAACAACACCCAGAAACGCCGCCGATTTCTCTGGGCCCAGGCTCATATGAGATGGATTGACACAAAGTAGAAAAGTGCGCTGGTCTGACTTGTCACATTTCTAATTCAACTTTTTGGAAATCACGGATGTCGTGCCCTCCGGCCGAACAGGTAAAGGACCATTCAGATTGTTATTAGCTTTAAGTTCAAAAGTCAGCATCTGTACCATTAATGGTGAAAGGTGCAGGTTTTTGAGTGGCTTCATTGTAAAAGAGTGCGAGTACAAGAATGACCTACTAATCTTGTTGAACAATGAAAGTGGATACATTTATTTTTCCTTTTGCTTCTTGAGACATAATGCAAATGGTTTGGTATTGTAGCTTGGTCTTATGCTAAAATAAATGAACCATGATTATTCAATCGACTAATCAGATTAATTTAAATTTTGCATTAAAGTGTATTACAAAAGCATTTTTTCCTGATTACTGTTTATTAACCAGTGATTATTTCATACTTTTATTCGTATAGTGATTTAGAAAGAAAAAAAAGGGGGGAGAGGGGATTTATGTTGTACTATGTTACCGGTTTGGTCATTGTTTTCCAAACAGATCTGCAAATGTCTTATTTTGATTAAACACGGAAGATAATTAGTCTTCTTTCATGAAGGACTACAGAAATAAGTGAACGATTACTGTGGATATGCTGAAATCAAGAGGATTTGGAGAATTTTAAATAAAAAAATGGCTGTGAACGATTGATTATTAAAATAGTTGTCGATTAATTTGATAATCGATTACTTGTGGATTAATCGATTAATTTGACAGCTCTAGTGTAGTGCATTATAGAGCACAAAATACAACTATGGAAACTACGGACTGTTGAGCAAATGAATTTGCTCGCCGTAAATAGTAGATATGCAGAGGCGGCTTAACCTGGAAAGAGAATAAGGCCAAGATTAATTTTGGAATGCCCCTTTTTAATATTTTGATCAACAGAATATAACCAATTTAATCAATAAAACAGAAACACAACACTTGACACATGAGAGGAAAAGAGGATATAGTCAGGTAATCAAAGATAACTGACACATTTTCTAAACCTGCAATATTTCTTCATTCAAATATCTGTAACAGTGATGCTGACAGTTTACCCACCAGTAAAAAGTTAAAACAAATGAAGCAATAAACTAAGAAACACCAGAATAAGAGTCAAAATATCCAAATCGCTTTCAGCATTTTAAGATATTGTCGGGTGCGTTTTCTGTTATGTTTGTTATTTTTAATATACATGATTTTGGAATGGGGGAAGAATCCCAAGCACTAATTAATCACTACCGGTAAGTTCGTAAAGTTTTTAAAACTGTGCTTGATATTACGAGTAAAATTGGGGGGACAAATTGAGCTAATGAACGCAGCCTTTGCATTTAGTGTCGCTCCAACGGCGGTCGCCCATGCAAATAATAACCATCATAATTTTTTTTTTTCACTATAACCATGATGTCAAGCATACGACCGTACAAGCGAGACAAAACGTTTTTTGTTTGTTTGTTTTTTTATTCTAGTGACACGCTTATCAATTTAGATTTCCAATATGGTGTTTAAATGGTAAAACTGTTATTTGAGACAAAATTGTAAAACATTGACATTTACTTTAGATGCGGCTGTGCAGGCTAGCTGCTGCTAGCTCCCCCAACCCCAGCAGTTGTGATGTCGTCGTAAATTTTATTTGAATTGAAATTGTCCTCTGGTAAATACGGTCAAATACTTTCAAATCCATTCCCTCTGAGTTGCTTTTAAACTGGCTGCATTAGTGAAGCCCGTCACTTGAATGAATGGCTAATACTTTCCCAGTGTCGAGCAACTTGCTAGTGACTTGTCAACATAATAAAAGCTAACGGTAGCTCACGTGGCCCAAATAGCAGCGATGATCACATGGATTGCTCACAATATTGTAAATGCTGTCGTAAAAGTGAAGGAAAGGTGGCCCATTTAGTTATTTGTGACAAGTACATGTATCCACTTGATATGACAATAGCGTAACTGTAGACACCGTTTATCCTCATTTGCGTTGAGTAATGGCTCAATTTGACCATTAAATGTAATGCTAACTTCAAATATACTTGTCTTGTTGCAGCCTTCCCATCTTCCCCACACTTCACTTCAGGGTGCAGTAGAAGCTGCCATTGCAGCTGGATATCGCCATATTGACACTGCCTTCTGCTATTGCAATGAAGTGGAGATTGGCAAGGCTCTCCGCTCCAAAATACAGCAGGGCATCATCAGACGACAGGACATGTTCATCGTCAGTAAGGTGGGTGGCATGTGAATGGATGTGTTGGAGCACAACCAAGTACAAACTATTATTTACCAATTAATGTCATTTTGAATTACTAATACCATAATTAGTGAGATCATTTGAATGCATCTAAAAATTGTTTAATATCGCCATTTATTATGAATATGCTGAATATACAGTATATTTTAATATTTTGTATATATTTTAAAACTGTATGAAGAAATTAGATTCTTTATTTTTCAAACAGTTATTTTCCTTAATTTTAATGTTAGCCCTTCTGCCATTCACCTCCTCCTTAGTTGTGGTGTACCCATCATAAACCAGAAGACATCCCATTGTGCCTCAATAAATCCCTGACAAACCTGCAGCTGGACTACCTGGATCTATACCTCATACATATCCCTCCTGGACCAAAGGTGTCTGTAAATGAAGCAAATTTTTATGTAATGCAACTTCTCCAAATATCTTGTTCATGGGGTTCTAATATCAAACAAAACATAAATAGATGTGCATTGCATTGTACTTATAAATGATTTCTTAGCCAACAGAAACTATTACTATGAGTTAATAGTAATGTACCTTATTACATAGCTACATCAAAACAGTAGCAACTGTGAAATTAATGAGTAGCGTGATTGTTGGAAGTTCAAGTGAGGAAAACGTTAAAGCTATTGTGTACATGAATCTAAACTCCTTGAAATAATTCCTTAGAAAATGGGTGAGGAGCATTTCCCAAGGATGGATGGCCATATTGAGACAGATATTGACTATGGAGATATGTGGACGGTAAGAACATTTGGCTTTTTCCTGCATGTACACACCACAGTTTGGCTTTAGCCCCTGGTGTTAATTAGCTAGCTCCCTAGCAGGTAAATGAGCACCATGGGAGCTAGCACCTGGGGCTAAAGCCAAACTGTGGCAGGGTTTTTACTTTCTATACATGGATTTGCCACCTATGGTAAAAAATTTACTTGCCTTGTCTTTTCATACATCATACTACTATCAAATGTAGGAACCGAAAAATTAAAACATTTCTTGTGGAGAAAACCTATCCAGAAGTTCTTTTTTGAATCAAGTATTAATGTGTGTTTGGTGCTGTTTTCAGGAAATGGAAGCACTGCAAACCTCAGGGAAAGTAAGGAGCATTGGTGTATCCAACTTCAGCATTGTGCAGCTGGAGAGACTTCTTGCTTTTTGCAAAGTACCTCCTGTAGTCAATCAGGTACATTTGGAGTATCTGTAGTATTAGTGGACTTTCAATTAGATATATTTAATCAGTTTCTTGTTGTGTTAGGTGGAGTTAAAGCCACACCTGGCACAGTCTGGGCTGATAGAGTTCTGTAAATCCAGGAAAATTGCCATGACAGCTCACAGTCCATTTGACTCACCTACAAGCTCACCACCATTGTAAGACATCGTTTAGTCACTTGGATATGCTGTAGAGTGTCGTTTCGCTTTGTTTGGTTTATTGAGAGCCCCGTTAGCTCCTGACACAGCTCAGTCTTCCTGGGGTCTCTTCCAAATTCATTACATAATTTACAGTTAACACACTCACGCACACACTCTAGCTCATAATTCCTAGTTGAGACATCGCATTGACATTATGCTTTTCCTAGCCCCTTATCCTAACCTATCCTAACCTTAACCATCATAACTGATTGCCTAATACTAACCCCAACCAAATGGAATTCAAACTTAAACTGTAAAACCAAGTCAGGTTGTCTTGTACGCTTTGAGCGTCTCGTGTGTGAAAACACTTGCCGTATTTATCAGAACATGAATTCCATGTCAAGACACCTGCCTTCATTGTTTTCTGTTCATCATTTGCTTTTGTCTCGTTCTTTTTAATCGTGTCAGATCCAGAGATGACACTGATCCACATGAGCTCCTAGATCACCAAGTAATTGCAGATATAGCCAGGAAGTACAAACGCAGCCCTGCACAGGTCAGCTTGATATGTAGTATGTTTATGAGAATGCATAATATAATTTGTATGTAACAATGTAATTTTCTACAGGTTTTGCTGAGGTACCATGTACAGCAAGGTATTGCTGTCATACCCAAGAGTGGCAAGTCACACCATTTACTTGAAAACACAAAGGTATAGCATGTGTAGATGAAACAATATAATAATTAAATTAAACTAAATTATCACATCCGGGCTTCGGCCTTCCTGGGTGGAGTTTGCATGTTCTCCCTGTGCTTGTGTGGGTTTTTCTCCTGGTACTTTGGTTTCCTCCATTCTTTTTTTTTTCTCTTTTTTTTAAGAGCTCAGTATTGTTCATTCGTTAATTTACCGATTTGACATGTCATCATCATTGCTCTCTTTATTTTATTTTATTATTTTTTTTTAATGTGTATGTGAGTGAGTATGTGCATGTGCGTGTGTATGTGTGTGCGTGCATGTGTGCGTGCATGTGTGCGTGCATGTGTGCGTGCGTGTGAGTGTGTACTCATTAGTTCACCTAAAACCTATTAAAAATCCCATACTATTCACCTAAACCGAATACTTCAGAATCCAGCTCGAGTCGTGAGGTTGTCAGGAGACCTGAGGAAGGATCAAAGAAAAGAAAGGAAAGTGAAATCCAGCACCGACCAGACATTACCTATTACCCACCGGGTTACCAACCAGAGTCTTTCACCAACCCCAGAAACATCTAAATTCCAACAAATTAGGGAGACCTCAAGAGACCAAAGGAAAGACTGAGGAAAGGAAGGAAAGTGAGATCCACAGACATCAGCCTGAAAACCTCCACCAAAGAGGGGAGCCGTCGATCCCGGCCAGGGCAGAGCAAGCACAACACCTCAGGGCCCCCCCAGGCCATGGCAGCGCCAAGGGACAACCCCCGGGCCCCGCAGGAAACCCAGGAGCGCCCCCCACCCCAACACGGCTCGCGCCCCCAACCCAACGCAGCAGGACGGGGCACAGCAGGCCCGCCAGGCACCCCACCAGCCCACAGCCGCCGCTCCCCCCAGGCCCCCAAACCCCCCGACCACCCCCCAACCAGCAGTCTATAAACAAAGTGTATTGTGCAAAACTAGTGCAGTGAGTTAAGAGGAGCGACCAGCGGGGCCCTTCCCAACCGGGCGGGGACAGGAGGCGCACCCGCCCACCAAACCCCCACCGACCCCACCGGGACCCCGGCGGGCATATGGGACCAGCCCGGTGGGGTGATAGGGCTCGCCCCACGGATACTGGGGCCCGCCCGAGGTGCCAGGAGGCCCACCGGAGCGGGGCAGGCACAACACCCCCACCCATTGGTTCAGAGTTTGTTTATTTTTCCAGTTAACAAGAATTGTTTTTTTGCGATAGTAAGGGCTACAAGTGTAGATTGAAATTGTTTACGTGGTAAGTCAGTTGTTGCTAGGCCACCTAGCAAACACAAGTTTGGAGATAAAGGTATCCTACAGTCCAAGATAGCGGAAAGTTTTTCCAAGACTTTAATCCAGAAATACATAACCGGAGTGCATAACCATAAAGCATGAAAATAAGTGTCTGTAGTGTTTTGTAAACACTGGAGACGAATGTCGGAGTCTGAGAGTCCCATTTTCTTCATCATATATTGAATAGTGTATGTTCTATGAATAATTTTATATTGGATAAGTTGTAAATTTGTGTGTTTTGTCCTTTTAAATACGTTTTCACAAACTTGAATCCAAAAGTCAAATTCTGGAGCTGTAGACAAGTCTGTCTCCCATTTTGAGATGGGTAAAGACATTTTATCAGTATATGAAAGTAACTTATATATTTTTGAAAGTTTTTTTGTTGTTGTCGGAGAAAGCTTGGTAATATCTTTAGCTAAAACAGGCGGTTGGAGCGTACCCCGAAGTGTTGGAATTTGTTTCTTTATAATATCAAAAATTCAGTTTTTTATTTTGTATTTTTGGAGCAAAGATGTATATGATATAAACATATTATCTGAGAAAAGATGGTTGAGATGTGTAATTCCTTTCTGCTCCCACACACCTAAATAAAACGATTGGTTGTTAAATTGAAAGTCGGGGTTATGCCATAGGGGAGAAAGCCTGCAGGGCTCCACTTGGGCTTTTGTAATTTCTAATGCCTTCCACCAGGCAGTCAGGGTGGCGGAAATCATTGGGTTTTTAAAACAATTGTGTCGCTTAATCGATGTTTCAATGAAGACTAAATCTAGAAGTCTGAGGTTATTACAATCCTTCTGTTCTAGTTCCAGCCAACAGTTAGTATCTCTGTTGGGTTGTCTGCATAGAATGATATATTGTATCTGGTTAGCTATATAGTAGTGCATACAATTTGGTGCCTCTAGACCAGAGGCGGGCAATCTCGGTCCTGGAGGGCCGGATTCCTGCAGGTTTTGGAGGTTTCTCACTTCCAACACAAGCTGATTCCAATCAACAGGATCGTTATCAGGCTTATGCAGAGCTTGCTGATGAGCTGATCATATATCAGCTGTGTTGGAGAAGGGCAACATGCAAATCCTGTAGGACTCCAGCCCTCGATGCTGAAGGCATTATTTGATTACTTTATTAAGTGTAATCTTTTGCGTGTTCAAATAAATTGCAGAATTGAGATCAAATGAGTAATGACATGAGAACTTAACTACCTTTAAAACATACACATTCTTATCTCAAGAGCCTGGAAGGGAGTGAAAAGTTCCAATATATTTCCCAAAAACATTATCACAGTGTTATTTATTTAACTACACAGTTATATGGCATCTATATACTTATAAGTAAATTCCTAAACAGTAAAAATATAAATTGAAAATGTTAAATGTCACTTGCCCACCTCTGCTCTAGACCTCCTTTGGATTTACTTTTCTGAGTCTGAAGACTAATCTTTGCTTTTTTTTTTAAAATTCCAATAAAAATTTGTAGCGGCCGAGTCCAACAACTGGAACCAGTTAGCCGTAAGTTCAAATGGAATCATTGAGAAAAAAATAGTTTATTTTGGGTAAAACTTTCATTTTAATGGTGGCTATTCGTCCTATTAGAGAAATAGGAAGATTATTCCAGCGCTCCAAGTCACTATAAATGCTACCCAGAAGTGGAGCAAAGTTTAAATGAATTAAATCAGTTAATTTAGGTGAGATTTTTATGCCTAAATATTTTAAATTACCTATAGGAAATAAGTAGTTCCATGAATTGTCTGTAATAGGTAGTAGTGTTGATTTTGTCCAGTTAATAGAATAATCTGATAAATGTGAGAATTTAGTTATTAAGTTAAATACTTCCCCTAACGAAATAGCAGGCTTTTCTAAATAAAGTAAAATATCATCGGCATATAGATTCATTTTGTGTTCTGTTACCCCAGAGTAAATTCCTTGAATCCTTCTTTCCTGGCGTATAGCTAATGCAAGTGGCTCAATAAATAATGCAAATAATAAAGGGGACAGTGGGCATCCCTGTCTTGTGGCTCTCTGTAGAGTAAAACTCTGAGATATAATCCCATTAGTAGTAACTGTAGCTTTAGGAGAATCATATAATACTGACACCCAGTGAATAAATGACTTCCCAAAGCCAAATTTATTTAAAACAGCAAAGAGGAAGGACCAGTTAACTTTGTCGAAAGCTTTTTCTGCATCCAATGATATAATAACTGCCTTTTTAGCATGCCGCTGTGACATGCTAATAAGGTTAAAGAGCCTCCTAATATTATTAATAGAGTGACAACCTTTAATAAAGCCTGTTTGGTCGCTATGAATGATTGTCGAGATTACTGTTTCTAGTCTAGATGCGAAAGCCTTAGTGATCATTTTAATATCAGTGTTAATTAGTGAAATCGGACGGTAACTTGATGGAAGGGTTGGGTCTTTTTCTGGCTTTAATAAAAGTTTAATTGCTGCTGTATTCATGTGTGGGCGTATGTAACCATTAGTTTTAATTTCTGTTACTACTCTTAAGAATAGTGGAGCAAGCATTAACCAGAAATGCTTAAAAAATATAGCCTGATAACCATCCGGGCCAGGTGTTCTGCCATTAGGCATACTATCTAGAGCACTGTACAGCTCGTTTATAGTAAGTGGCGCATCTAACATATCTGTCATGTCTGGGTAGAGCTGGCTTTGGTTGAGGGTCCCGATTGGTCCTGAGTGGATGCCTGCCCTTCCGCAGGCTGACCAATCCGGGCCCTCAGCCACTTGTGCCTGGCCCCAGGTGTGACTAATCCCCTAATTAGTGTGGGTGCATTTAATTCCCGGGTGGTGATCAGTCCCTTGTGGGATCATTGCCATTTGTTATGGTCACCCCCGGAGTTTGTTCTGTCATTTTGGTTTTGAGTTGTACAATAAATACAACAGTCTAACCCGCACTCCTGCCTTGGTTCTCCTGCCTCCCTGCATTTTGGGTCCTCTACTCCACACACCGACAGACATCACGCCGCTCCGTGACACAACCGTGACAATATCTTTATATTCAGTAGTTAACTGAGGTATATTTAAGCTACTGAGGAATGCCTCAATATGCTCAGGGTTAGGCTTGTTAGTTTCTGAGTATAGGTTGGGATAATAGTTATAAAAAATGTGATTAATATCTTCTGGTGATTGTGTGCATTCACCAGTTGTCCCTTTAATAGCCGTATAAGAAATTTTTCCTGATTGCGTTGAAGTTGGTTTGCAAGAAATTTACATGATTTGTTATTACATTCAAAGTTGTTGTATCTCAATTGTTGTCTTTTTAGATAGCATATCGTCTAACTGTATTTTGTAAGTCATTCCCTATTTGGTTATTTGGGTTTATTGCATACTCATCCGTTAGTTGTTTAATTTTATCGTCCAAGTCTTTTTCTAATTTTTGATCCTGTTTCTTTTTATAAGATGAATATGATATAATTTGACCTCTAATTAACGCTTTTTAACAGTTTTATCAGCTATAGAGTTACTTGTAAGAAAAAAATCAATTCTTGAAAAAGACCGGTGCACAGCGGAAAATAAGGTAAATTCCTTCTTAGTTGGGTCTCCAGCTGTCGACGAGGCCAAAATCCATATATTCCCCTATTACTTAAGTAGATTGTAATTGCGGGGGATTAAACATATATATACATATATATATAAACATATAACAATACACCAGTAACTGGTAACCTAAGTGAGATTTTTTGTTTAAATATATTTTAGATATAGTTATATATTAATATTATATTTGTATTATAGCCTAAACATAATGAGTATTTATATTTTAGGTTCTATAACCACATATACAGTATATGTATACATCTAATAATCAAACAAAGTTTAGTTCCACCAATGCCAATTAGAACAGCAAGGGAGTGGAGTTGGGGTTCCGGAATAGTTGGCCATCGATGTATAGCTTATCAATGACTATCATAGTCCGTTTACCCTCCTGCCTATTTCGTCTCATTATAGGAAACAGTCCTTTCGCCGCTCATTAATCTCTCTCGGGAATTGGTCATTCTTACCGAAAGAGGTCCCTTTAAGCTCCCCCTTTACTTTTAAAAAATTCTTTCAGTTTAAAATGCTCAAACTTGGCGATAATAGGACAGGGTTTGTTGCCCCTACGGGCTCCAAGCCGATGTACCCGGTGAAAAGAGATATTGTTTACCATCTCCTGAGGAATTTTTAACGACGTCGTCATAATTTTTTTTTATCTCGACCTCTGGATGGTCAGAGGTATTCTTGGATATACCTGAGAATATTAAATTCTCCCGCATGCTACGGGATTGGACATCCAAAACAGTTTCTTTTAGCGTTTTATTCTCCTTTTTAATAGTTTCCAACTCTACTGAAACAGCCGCGAGTGAAGAGCGTAACTCGGCATTATCTTGTTGGAGGTCACTTACCTGTTGGCCGACGACTTCCAAGCTTACCTTTAATTCTTTAGCGTCCTCGCGGATGAGGCAGAGGACATCTAGTTTTTTTATGTATGGACTCCAGCATACTGACCGAAACGTCCGTAGTGGTTAGATCGTCCATGTCCGTCGCTGAGTCATTTTTTCTCTTCTTCGAAGGTTTCTCGAAGGAAGGATCCTTCATCGCGCAGCTGTAAAAATATCAGTCAATGAAACGTTCAAGGTCCTCCATACTGGGTGGTATTCCAAATCTGCCGGATGAAAGAGAGAAGAGAAAAGCCAAGATATATGGTGGTTAAATTCTGATTTGGTTTAGCATAATAGAGCTAGTTCTATCTTAGCAGCAGGGCGCCACCATGTTGGGTATTTCCGGTCTTGCTGTAGGTCTCGCGATAGTCACAGCATCTCACGGTTTCCTCCATTCTAAAGGCATGCATGGCAGGTTAATTGAACACTCCAAATTGTCCATAGGTGTGATTGTGAGTGTGAATGGTTGTTTGTCTCTGTCTGTCCTGCGATTGGCTGGCAACCAGTTCAGGGTGTACCCCGCCTACTGCCCGAAGCCACCTGGGATAGGCTCCAGCGCCCCCCTTGTGAGGACAAGCGGTTAAGAAGATGGATGGATGGATAAATTATCACAATTATTGGTGGTATCAATATTTTACTAGAAGAAAATGTAATCAATGAAATATGTACAAAAGATTCCAAAACATCCACACAAACTGAAAATAAGAACAACGGGATTTAAAGAAAAAAAATGGATATAAGATTTACCCACTCACAGTTCGTGTGCATTCACCATCTGCAGAACTGCCACTCTACAGAAATTCAGTGCCGTAACAATTTGTCCGAGTTTACATATTTTCTACATTTTGTCAAAAACATTATGGCGGGATATTATTTAGTAGAATAAGAACAATTATGCACACTGTTGAATTGCACAGCACAACAATTACTCTATAATCCTAACACTGGTCAATATTATTTTTCGACGGATTATGGGTAATTTTTGGACACTGAATCTAAACCTGGTGTTAGTGCTAATCACATCCCATTTTTGAGATATGATTATTATTTTTTTTAAATAGTAATATTTTTCTTAGAATGTTTAAAAATTGGCATTACGTTACATTAAAGGGATACTTCACTGATTTAGACATTTTGAACAATTATGCACACTGTTGAATTGCACAGCACAACAATTACTCTATAATCCTAACATTGGTCAAGACGATTTTTCAACGGATTATGGGTAATTTTGGGACACAGAATCTAAACCTGGTGTTAGTGCTAATCACATCACATTTTTTAGATATTAATTTTTTTTTTTAATAGTAATATTTTTCTCAGAATTGAGACATTTTCAGCAGTAAAAAGTTTAATATAATATATATAATATAAAGATATTTTGTCCAGAATAAATTTGATAACTTCATTATTTTTCTTGTACAATTAATACCTTTAAAAACTATTTTTTCGACTTTCTGTTGATTGAAGATGAGGAAGTATGTAATGATCAAACATGGCTCACATGTTTTCTGGGTTTGGTCAGCAAACCCAGCCATGATTGGTCGTTACCTACTTCCTTAGTACAGGTGATGTCATCTTCAATCAACAGCAAGTGGGGAAAAAAGTTTTTAAAGGTATTAATTGTTCATGAAAAAAAGTCATCACATTCATTCTAGACAAAATATTAACTTTTTACTGTTGAAAATGGCTCAATCAGTCAAGTATCCCTTAAACTCTAGCCTCAATAGCAGTTATTGTAGTCATTAAGTAAGAAACGTTCTGATCTGTGGCCCATCAAATTATCCCTGCTTTTTTCTTTTCATAACTAAGGCCAGGAAATGTTGAGCATATGTAGCCACAACAGTCTCCAGAACAATTAAGTGTTTTGACAAACTGTTGCTGGTAAAGTGAGGTATTAAGAAAAACCTCTTCATGATCTGCATCCCAATCTGTTCATTATTTGAAAATAATTCAAAATGCTTCCAGGATGGTTGCCAGGGGATTTATTCTATGCTATTTTTACATGTTACATCATTAACTTGCCGCCAAGTATGAGGCTGCAGTGGTGAGGATCAAAACCTCAAAATATGAGGCTAAGGTTCTCATTTAGAAATGGGCTCAATGCACTCATGATGTGTTTTTCACAATGGTTCATGATGAGAGTTTTTGAATATCAGTATTGGTGCACTTTTTTTTACAAACTAAAATCTTGCCATACTCTTGGTGTTATGTGCAGATCTTTGACTTCAGTCTACATGAAGAAGACATGAAAGCACTGAGACAATTGAAACAAGGATTTCGGGGGGCTCAAACCTGACGAGTAAGTCCACACATAATCATAATTATGCCAGCTTTATATCTACATTACAGTCGCCTCCAAAAGTATTGGAACGGTAAGGTCAATTCCTGTTAGTGTTGTATACTGAGGATTTTGGATCAAAAGATGATTATGAGATAAAAGCTCAAAATTTTATGGCTTTTATTTCATGGTATTTGCATCTGGATGTGTTAAATAACTCGGGATAGAGCACCTTTTGTATGAAATCACCCACTTTTCAAATGAGCAAAAGTATTGGAACAGACATTGTTAAGTTAAGTCAAAGTGCAACTCAACGCTGATAAACTGTACAAACGGGTGTCTACTGCTGTCTACATGTCCTGGTCATTATTTTTGACATTTTAGTGTGTATTTCTTTTGAAAGCTTGAATTTTGGGCAAAAACCGTCTCTGTGGCGCCATTTTTAGGTCAAACACTGGGATAAACACAGTCTGGCTGTTTGTCCTCTCATTGGACAAGCACTGACTACCAACAGGCCACTTCCATGAAACTGATGACAAATGACAGCAGTTAAGTTAACGTATTATGTCACTGTTTAGAGCAAATTAACAACTGGATGAACCAAAATGTCCTTCAGCTAAACGAAAACAAAACAATGTCATTGTTTTCGGCAATAAAGAAAAGAGGGTTGCTGTTAGAAAACAGCTTGAAGTCACTGTCTTTAGACAAAGACCAAGTTCGAAATCTTGGGGTTGAGATAAACTCAGACCTGACCTTCAGCAATCATATCAAATCAATCACAAAAACAGCTTTTTACCAGCTAAAAAACATCTCCGGACTGAAGGACTGCATGCTCCAACCAGACTAAGAGAAGTTTATCCATGTTTTTTTTTTTTTTAATCTCCACCAGACTCGATTATTGCCTTCTGAATGGACTGTCTCAAAAGAACAACAGACAATTGCAGCTCATTCAGAATACCGAATTTCGAATTCTGACCAAAACAAAGAGATCAGAACATATCACTCCAGTCCTTCAGGGTTTACACTGGCTTCCAGTCAGCTGTAGATTGGATTTCAAAACTCTGCTACTGGTCTATAAATCACCAATCAAACACATATACAGTATTCAGATTTGGATCCTGAATATATCCAGGAAATGCTGATTGAATAGAAACCTAGCAGGGCTCTGAGATCTGCAGACTTGGGTCAATTAGTGGAACCAAGAGTTGAAAGTAAACATGGTGAAGCTGCATTTAACTGTTATGCTGCACACAAATGGAAAAAGCTACCAACAGAAGTGAAGTCAGCCATGTGTGTAAATGCTTTTAAATCCAGGTTAAAAACTTAGCTTTTTTCCTATACCTTTGATTAAGATCTTTTACACATTTTTAAATTGTGTTTTTTTTTTCATTTTAATTAATTTAGAAACTTCCTTACACAAAATGTTTTAAAAGTTTGCTATCTAATGTTTTAAGATTGTCAATGTATGTTCTTTTAGTAAATTTTGTAACCTACTTTTGTTTTCTCTTTTTTTGCTTCTGAATGTTAACTGCTGTGTTTATTGATGCTTGTACAGTAGGTGTTGTCTTTCCTTGTGTAAAGCACATTGAGTTGCCTTGTGTATAAAATGTGCTATACAAATAAATTTGCCTTGCCTTTCCTTTTTAAACGTTACATAAAAGTATCATTAATTGCGTTGGGTTTAATGAACTAATACTGCCGTTTTGACTTGTAGTGATTTCCTTCGGTGTGATTCTACTGACGTACGTCTGGCCAAACGTAAACAAACCAATCATATTGCTATTTTAGGAGAGTCTAATGCCCAGTTCAACCTCTGAAAATATATAAAGTACAATCGCCACAATATTTTTTAATTATATTGACATTCAGCATTCCTCCCCATTGACGCGCACTATAAAAAGCTTAATGTGTCAACTACGACCAATCGTCACCAAAATTTATATAAACATCTCTAACTTAGGCCCACATCAATCTCTTTAAATAGCAATATGACAATTATCAGTCCACTTCATGCAGCAGAGACACTGTAATCAACTAACTACTGCTGCTGTCTCATCCATCACATCACAGACCTCTTTGGTTTAGAGTCTAACTGTTACAACCTGAGACTACAGTCCGTCATATTTGTCGATTTGATGAAAGGGAAAGGGATTGCTATGTGTAAGAAAAACTAAACTAAAAAGTTAATCAGACACAATATTAAGTTACACCAGCAATTTTGCATACTGAGAGGCAAAATAGCTTAACGATTTCAAAATAACTTTATTTAAATGAAAATCATTAACAATTTATTTGCTTTGTTACACCTTGCCTTGTGATTTCTATAGGAGATTGCTGTTCAAATGCCAAAATTTTGTGCTGCAATCGTCGCTCTTTACAAACAAGAGCTTGTGGGGTGACGTTTTGTCTGGAAGATTATGTTGGAAATGTTTAACTCTTTCCATACATAAGACGTACCAATACATCATAAAAGTCATAGTTATACGTCATCAGTGTTTTTTCATGCAAGAGTGTACAGGAGGGTCTGACGCAGCTTCTGACTGAAGACTTGACTGCAATGTTATTTAAAAGAAACGGCCAGCAGGTGGAAGCAAGTATAAGATCAGCCAGTATCATGCAATGATCTTTTTGCAGAAGAAGAGGAAGAAGTGAAGGTGTTTTTTTTTTTTTTTTAAATTCTTAGATAATGTGAGGTTTAGTGTTTGTTTATGTTTGTTTTTTCAATACAAACAATTGAAGCACCGCATAATGTTACAATCAAGTCAATTACATAAAACTTCAAGAGATATATATACATACAGAGACAAAAAAAGAAGCAAACAAACACAGAACAAGGTGCATTGTTATAAATTGTCAAAAAGAAAAGGATCCCACAAATATTTTAAATGAAATCAAAGTCATTCAAAAAATAAATGTAATAACATGAGCATTTTTCTGATCTATGAACCTTAAAGATTTTGCAAAGAGACAGATCTCATTCTTGCAGTGAACCATATTAGGATTAGTTTTAAAAAACGACATTTGTGAATAAACTGCTTACCCATTTGTCAGGTTCAATAAGCTGACATTCATAAAAAACACAACACAATGAAGGAGAGAAGACACCTTAGTACCTTTTCACAAGCTAGCGAGGAGAACGGGCAGAGGTGTGCCTCAGTTACAACCTCCTACCGCTCTGAAGCACATTCTGCCGAACACTCTGGCACAAAGACCCTTTACGGGACTCTAGGCCTTGGCTCTGCGTCTGGAGATTGAAGATTGACGGGAAGCTCAAAGGAGTGAAGACAGCTCTGGTGAGTAGAATACTCACACACTCAGGAATGAGTGAACTGTGCATCTAGGTGACAGTGGCAAAAGTTAAAAAAAAAAAAAGAAAAAAAAAGACAATCCTAGTCCCTATCAGGTAGACACAGTAATAGTCTGTTAAACTGTGAAAAGGGTGACGGTGTCCTGTACCTACTTAAAATCCGTGAAAAAACAACTTGTGCATGTGTAAAAGTGTGAGTGGAGGTTCGCTACCTCATTTGAACAGGAAATTAAAGTGACAACTGTCTGAGGAAGCAAAGGCAAGAAATGTCCGCCACTTGTGGTAGATGTTTCAGAATTACCTTAGACAGAACCACTGACTCAAAAATGGGAAAAACAAACAGCAAAAAGGTTGATACAAAGGATCCGAAACAAAAATTTATGTGTAAGGACTGGAAATTTGTAGAAAGCCAAAGTCCTTCTTAAATAAAACATCTAAATTTGTGGATAACAAAATATGACTTTGCTGGCCAGCTTAACACACAAAAATAACCAACCTGCAGGACAAAAAATTATCAAAAGAAAAATGAACAAAGGTGGTTATGAAGATGCAGAATTTTGGATGATAATGGCTTAAAGGAGAAATGAGGGGGAAAGTTAAAAGGACATATATTATTAGATACATAGATAATGCAAATCTGGTTTGTTAAATACAAATTCAGAGAAATCTGAAACTTTGCTTTGAGTAAGTAATAATAAGTAAGTAAGTAATGATTTTCGGCTATGACCATTGTAAAGTATGTATAGAGGCACTATTGGGCAAATTGTAAAATGGGAAAGCCCTTGTGCGAAGGAAAAATATCAATTGAATGATAGAAGCTTCTTTGTGGAATTGCAATGACTTCATGACCCTCTAATAGAATAAGACGATGACGTATTTTGAAAAGACTATGGACTATTTACTACTACTTTGACAGGTAGTGATTTTAAACGCTTAACCCGTGTTTGCATGTACTAAAAAACTTGACAGTGACTCATGTAGATTCTAATTGGAACAACACAAAATTGCAAGTAAGAGACTTAACAATGTTGTATTAAATGTAGCCCCATGGTTTTTATAAGATTGGTTTATTGAAAAAAAAATTTCTAAGAGTTTCAGCTCTTGCTGTGGATGAGTGCAGCTTTAACGGATCCTCTCCAGCAGGACCTGATAAGTATTGGCATTGAAGAGAAAAAGATTATTAAAAAGTTTAATACGTTAGGATATATTATGAGTGGTAATGACTAACAGTTATGGTAGAAGCAAACAGTAGGTGCTAAGATGGGAAGAGTTGCCGTTATAGGAGATAAGGAATATAGATTACAGTACTTTTGTTTTTCTTTAAAACTGAACAGGGAGAACTGTTTAACCTGCTTCCTCAAAAATTCTGAATATTAAGTAATTCTGATGTTGGTTTAATGACAGCATGTAAGTAAGTGGAAATCAGAACGAAGAAGTAAATATTATCTATGCTAGAGAAGTAGGCATAAATTAGACTTGTGATTAAGGACTTGCTAAAGGCTACAGTGCTGATTGAAAGTACCAAATTTGCTAAAAGACACCTTGTATATACATATTTATAATACAATATAATACCCTCTCAAGTAATTATAAATTGCTTGGGTACATTTGAAAGATTTTAACTTGCATGGACGACTTTTTTTATGGCATCAAATAAAATTAATTGAACTGTGAGAAAAATGAAAAAACAAAAACAAAACTTTAATTTACTAAGAAATGGAGAATATTGCAAATAAGGTTATATTACTATTATATTATCACTTTTGTGCAACAAGGGTGTAAGCCACAGGGGGAGAGGCGGGGTTTTACTGAACCGAGCGTTTGACTTCCGGGTAAGAAAAATAGCCACTGAAATAACTCATATTTCGTAAGAAATTACGTCGCAAAAAAAAATAAAATAAAATAAAATAAAATAAAAAAAAAAGAAATTACGCCGCTGTCAAAGGTAAGATTTCATCATTATATGCCTATAGTTAACTGTGGAAGGGCTTAAAATACCATGGTGTAGTCCCTTTAAACCCATAGGTGGCATTGTGACCCGCTGTGAGCTTTTGATTATTATCATTTGTTTTGATTATTATTATTTTAAAATGAAATAACACCCACGGGTTGATTTTGGGCTGCACAATTTTTGCGTGAGTTGGGTGACTAATTATGCTTAGATTATAATGCAACTCCTGAAATTGAATTGAGACACCGATGGATGACAAAGACGTCTGACAAATTATAATGCATAGATAAATGTGAAAATGCAGTTTGTGAATTAAAGTCAACAATGGCAATACTGTCTTTATCAAAATATTAGAAAGCCATTTGAGTATAAAGTTGATTGCTGATATGGTCACAACTTTTGTTTGGTTTAGAAAACATGAAGTAGAACTTAAGCCAGTATCATATACTGTATTCATTGTTTACAAGGTACAGGCATGGTGGCTTACATATAACTTTGGAAAGATGTATTACATTAAACTCAGCTATATGGTTGTAAAAAGAATAATACAATTTGTTTTGAAAAAATGCCAACCATGGGTCTATTATGGGCAAACCTAAAAATTCTGCCCCTCCAAGACATGTAAACTACAGTGTTCTTTCGCAAATTAGGGCCCCAGAAATGACGGCTACAAGGTCCTTATTGTTTTTGCAATTATGCAGTTGTTTTTTATCTTGTTGATTTTGTGGATTTTTGCAAAACCGTGTATTTTTTTAAGAAAAAGAGGATGTTAACCCAATGATAAATGAGGGAACACTGTAGTGCACCAATTTGAGAAACGAAGACCTTTTGTAAATATTAAGAAGTTATTATAAATGATGTAGGAATCATATGTAGTGAAAGTTTGTTTAAGTGGATTGGACAATAATTTTGAGTTGTGAGCCATGAATGTCTCAACATGGGGGATATTTGGTAAACGTGGTAACAACACTTTACTGCATATGAATTTTATGTTTTACATTTTTTACATTTTTTTTGTGATTTGATGTTTTTGTTAGAGCAATTGTTTTTACTAAACTGAACAAAAGTAATACAATGTGAATATTACCAAGTACTGATTGATAATTTTAAATTTTAAAATGAGTTGAAATTATTCCAGCAAAACAACTGGACGTTATTATGGCAAAATCATGTTGTAAATATATCATATCTCTATATGGCATATTAGTTTTTTGGAGTAACGAATTAAAGTCACTTTGTAAGTCACATTGTTAGAGGAAAATAAAAAATAAATACATGACGAGGTATGATAATTATGTCAAATAGTTTGGATGTGATTAAAATGTATATGAGAATTGTAATAGGAACAGGGCAGTTTAGCCCGCTTGAAATTTTGTGTGGTAGACTATTTAATGTGCCTATTGTAAATAACCTGTTAAGCCGAGCAGATGAAAGAAATGGATTTAAATGACTATATGAGGAGATTGTTAAATGACTAGGAAGTAAAAATCTTTCATCAAATGCCAGACGACCTTCTGCCTCTCCAGGAAGGCCAACCTCCCATGAAGGGTTGTGACTGGGTTTTGATCAAAGGCCAGCCCAAGGTGGGAAGGTCCTTGTAAGTTTTGGCGACCCCAAAGGCTGCGAAGATCGTTGAACGACCCTCCTGGATTCACCTATTGCATGGCACAAAACAGGTACCATTGACTAACAGATTGTCCGGTTGCGAAGTGAAGCCTGACCGAATCAAGGTCAGAGAAGGAGAGAAAACAAGCAGCTTGTCTAGCTATGGAGAAAAGTCTGACCAAGTCAGTTAATGAAGAGGATGGGATCACGCTCCCCACAAGTTCGCCAAACCGCTGTGAAGTCCAGGGTCTGTCAATTGTGCAGGAAGTGTTGGAAGGGACAAATCAAGGAGAGTCCCTCTCCTGAATCCAACGGGAGGGTAAGATGCGATCAGACTCATTTGGGGCTGTCTTTTATTATTTTTTATTTTTTGTATTGGGTGCCATCTTGAGGGGGAGAAGAAACAGCCGGCTGAATTACTAACACTGAACAACATGTACAGAAACAATGGACAATACACACACATTAGAACAAAGACACTGGGCAATGCTCACTGGAGCACGAGCACTGGATATTACATACTCACATCAAATACAGGAAAATAACACATTATTTCGATTCCTGCAATAGCACTGCTTCAAATTAAAATTGATAACATCTCTGCAACCGTTATAAACAAGAGAGGAAAACTACCACATCCCTGGCGAATACCTCTTTTTATATATTGAATCTATTACATGTACCATGACCTAAAGAAACCTAGCTATTTATATCATTATAGAGCGTACCAATGGCACTAATAATTTATTTGTCCAAGACCACAATGAGAAAGGGTTTGTAAAATAAAAGGATGTTCAACAGAATCAAATGCTTTAAAAAAATATAAGAAAAAAATCTAACTGTTTCCATCAATAGATTACTATAATCAATTAAGTCTTAAACAAGTCTTATGTTATTGTAAATAAGTCTGTCTTTCAAGAAACCTGATTGTGTTTCGCCAATAATGTCTGAAATTCCATACTTAATCCTGGATGCTATAGAACTAGAAAAAAAAATTATAGTCAGTATTTAGTAATGTGATGGGTCTTAGATTATCCAATAGCCTTTTATTCTTTCCTAGTTTAGGAATAAGTATAATCAGCCCTTGTTTCATATTTGTCATTAATGAATTTTTATTAAAACATACTATTAATGCATTTAATAACAAGTGTCTTATGTCTTCCCAATTTTTTTTTTAAAGAAATTAACTGTCAGACCATCACAACCAGGAGATTTATCTAAAGATATTTTCTGAATAGCTGCATCCAACTCCTCACTTTTAAGTTCCGATTCACAAAGCTCATAATATGCCTCATCTAGGAGCGGAGTCATCGCCGCGACCACGTTTTTCTCAGCAGCCACCTCCATTGCACAGTAGTCGTGTTCACCACACTTCAATGATTTTTGTGGTGTTTTTGAAGTCTGGAGCACCGGAGGCTTCTTTGTTGCGGATTTAGCACGTGCATTAATGTTCATCTTGAATTTCAGGCGGAATATAATAAGTTTTGATAAGAAAAGTTACGGTCCAAAACCGGAGCTACTCACAGCGTAACATACTCGTCCGCCATCTTGGTGCTCTCTTGAGGAAGTGAAGGTTGGGACTGGGAATATCGTCTTTTACTAGCGTGGTGTAGTAGTAGCGCAGAGAGCAGTGGAGAGGACGTAGAAATAAGCGATGGGCAGAACAAAACAGTTAACCCTGAAAGATTGCTTTTTGGCTAAAAATAAAGCATCCTCATCAGCTTATCAAAGCATGACGCCGGTGATCGAGGTGCTGCACGTCAAGGAATGACGCTTCGTTCGTCGAGCAAACGCAACAAGCAGCATATGTATATATATATATATATATTTATATATATATATAAGAAGAGGCAGCACAGTGGTTAACTGGTTAGCACGTCCGCCTCCCAGTGCACAGGACGTGAGATCGAGTCCGGGCTTTGGCCTTCCTGGGTGGAGTTTGCATGTTCTCCCCGTGCTTGTGTGGGTTTTGGCCGGGTACTCCGGTTTTCTCCCACATTTCAAAGACATGCATGCAAGTCACGTTAATTGAACACTCCAACTTGTCCGTAGGTGTGATTGTGAGTGTGGATAGTTGTTTGTCTCTGCCCTGCGATTGGCTGACAGCCAGTTCAGGGTGTACCCCGCCTACTGCCCGAAGCCAGCTGGGATAGGACTCTATGTACTGGACTGACATCAAGTGACTCCTGTTCTTTATCTTTGTACACAACCTGTGTGTCTATCTCAAATGAATGATGTGTGTAATTTCTGTAGCTAAGTTTAGCTAATTAGTAAGCTTAGCGGATTCAATAACTTTATGATCGCGGTAATGTTTGAAATGTGTTCAGAATGATAATACTATCCCAAAAGCTGCTTCATGCGCACGGAAGAGGCGGGACCAAACTGCCGGCCCCCTGGGACACAGTTTAAAAGCCAGCGCGCGAAGGAATCTCGCTCTCATCCCTGCTCTCTTCTCCGCCTGCTCTTCCCCTCTCCTTCGCCCTATGAACTGCTCCTGACCATTACGAGAGACGTGGTCACTGAACACGCGGAGAGCGACCACGTGGCTTCTTTCTTTGAGCCCCAGTCTTGAGCCACAGCGCGCGCGTCTTATTTCGCAAACTATTTACAAATGTGTGCAACTGTGGTACTATTTACAATTATGTGGATGTTTCAAATACAGTTTTTCTTTTTGTAACAGTCCTCTGCGTGCAAGGAGAGGGAGCAGGATTTGCACAACAGAGTAGTTTCACTTGCGATGGCTCCTTTCGCGTGCAGACGTTACACTTTCTTGACGGCCTTTTTTTCCGGGGAATAGCAAGTAGCAGACTGTACCCACTCCTCCGATGAATATGCATTGGACTCGGGGCACTCTTCATCGTCCGATTGAACGTCCGCCTGAGCGTGCTCGGTTGTGCTCTGCGTTTTCCGGTGTTAGCATCGCTAGCCCATGAACCTTTATGACGTTGTCATAGCCGCCGCGTCAGCGCTTCCAACTTCGGCGTCAACCTTGGAGTCACCATCATCATCATCGATGATGATCATCGTTGTCATCAATGTGCTCTTTAGCGTTGGTCGATGCTTTTCGTCTTTGAAAAAAGCTGCTCGAGCGTGAGCTGCTTGCAACCGGTTGCCATGTTCTCTTCCCTTCCCCAACCATTGTCCCCTCTAGCTCCACCTCACGTCTTCTACTGACGCCTACCCAATCTTGTCAAAAGAGAGTCATTGCTGCCATCTAGGGGCCAAAAATAGTCATTAGGCTAACTCGATCTGCTTGAAACTTTCACCACAGCTGGCCAAGGCTTTCCTCCACCCGTTTCAAAAAAAAAAAAAAAAAAATTGGTGGACGTCTTTTAACGTCCTTGGCGGCCCTCCGTAGGTTTTTACTAAACGTCATTTAACGTTTTTGGCAGTCAAAGAGTTAATAGGTTAGGCTGTGATTGATATATATGTGTTTACTAAATAAATGTGTTGTCCAAGAAATATGAAATTCCATTTCTGCTGAATCATTTGTGTTTAATGAGTGAATTAGTAATTCTCTTATGAAAGCAAAGAATTCCATGATTAACTAAAGTAGCAACTTCAGATTATTACTTGATAATAGGATTTTTATCGTTTATTTTGCTCCTACAGACAAGCAAAGTCAATGTGGTGCCCCAGAGGTTGCTGAGGAAATTACAACTCCCCTCAGTACCGTCTAAAATTCTCATAAACCATTACGGCAACCCAAATAATCGCTACATCTAATCTAAACTATTCTAGACTTTTTTTAGGTGTCTCCTTGTGGTAAAATGAAATATGGATTAAAAATGTTGACAATAATTGAACTGTTAAGTCTTCAATTCCGCTTATCCGGGGTCGGGTCGCGGGGGCAGCAGCTTTAGCAGGGAAGCCCAGACTTCCCTCTCCATAGTCACTTCAGCCAGCTCATCCGACGGGATCCCAAGGCGTTCCCAGGCCAGCCGAGAGACGTAGTCTCTCCAGCGTGTCCTGGGTCGTCCCCGGGGCTTCCCGCCGGTAGGACATGCCCGGGACACCTCCCCAGGGAGGCGTCCAGGAGGCATCCGAACCAAATGCCCGAGCCACCTCAACTGGTTCCTCTCAACGTTGGAGGAGTAGCGGCTCGACGCTGAGTCCCTCCCGGATGACCGAGCTTCTCACCCTATCTCTAAGGGAGATACCCTGCGGAGGAAACTCATTTCGGCCGCTTGTATCCGGGATCTTGTTCTTTCGGTCACGACCCACAGCTTGTGACCATAGGTGAGGGCAGGAACGTAGATCAACCGGTAAATCGAGAGCTTTGCCTTTCGGCTCAGCTCCTTCTTCACTACAACGGACCGATACAGCGTCCGCATCACTGCAGACGCTGCACCGATCCGCCTGTCGACCTCCCGCTCTAACCTACCCTCACTCGTGAACAAGACCCCAAGATACTTGAACTCCTTCACTTGGGGCAGGATCTCATCCCTGACCCGGAAAGGGCACTCCACCCTTTTCCGACTGAGGACCATGGTCTCGGATTTGGAGGTGCTGATCCTCATCCCAACCGCTTCACACTCGGCTGCGAACCTTTCCAGCGAGAGCTGGAGATCACGGCTTGAAGAAGCCAGCAGCATCACATCATCTGCAAAAAGCAGAGATGCAATGTTGAGGCTACCAAACCGGACCCCCTCAACGCTTCGGCTACGCCTAGAAATTCCGTCCATAAAAGTTATAAACAGAATCGGTGACAAAGGGCAACCTTGGCGGAGTCCAACCCTCACAGGAAACAAATTCGACTCACTGCGGACCAAACTCTGACATCGGTCGTACAGGGACCAAATAGCCCATATCAGGGGGCTCGGTACCCCATATTCCCGAAGCACCCCCCACAGGACTCTCCGAGGGACACGGTCAAACGCCTTCTCCAAGTCCACAAAGCACATGTGGACTGGTTGGGCGAACTCCCACGCACCCTCGAGGACCTTGCTGAGGGTGTAGAGCTGGTCCACTGTTCCACGGCCGGGACGAAAACCACACTGCTCTTCCTGAATCCCAGATTCGACTTCCCGACGGACCCTCCTCTCCAGCACCCCTAAATAGACCTTACCTGGGAGGCTGAGGAGTGTGATCCCTCTAAAGGGGAACCACCACCCCGGTCTGCCAATCCAGAGGCGCTGTCCCCGATGTCCACGCGATACTGCAGAGACGTGTCAACCACGACAGCCCCACAACATCCAAACCCTTTAGGAACTCCGGGCGGATCTCATCCACCCCCGAGGCCCTGCCACCGAGAAGCTTTCCAACCACTTCCGTGACTTCGACCCCAGAGATAGGGGAGCGCACCTCAGAGTCCCCAGACCCTGCTTCCTCAAAGGAGGCGTGTCGGTGGAATTGAGGAGGTCCTCGAAGTATTCTTCCCACCGATTCACGACGTCCTAAGTCGAGGTCAACAGCACCCCATCTCCACTCCAGTATACACAGTGTTAATGGCGCACTGCTTTCCTCTCCTGAGACGCCGGATGGTGGACCAGAATTTCCTCGAAGCCGTCCGGAAGTCATTTTCCATGGCCTCACCGAACTCCTCCCATGTCCGAGTTTTTGCCTCAACGACCGCCGAAGCCGCATTCCGCTTGGCCAACCGGTACCCGTCGGCAGCCTCCGGAGTTCCACAGGCCAAAAAGGCCCAATAAGACTTCTTCTTCAGTTTGACGGCATCCCTTACCGCTGGTGTCCACCAGCGGGTTCGAGGACTGCCGCCACGACAGGCACCAACCACCTTACGGCCACAGCTCCGATCGGCCACCTCAACAATGGAAGCGCGGAACATGGTCCACTCGGACTCAATGTCCCCCGCCTCCCCTGGGACAATGGAGAAGCTCTGCCGGAGATGGGCGTTGAAACTCTTTCTGACAGGGGATTTCATCAGACGTTCCCAGCAGACCCTCACAATACGTTTGGGCCTGCCTGGTCGGAAAGGCATCTTACCCCGCCATCGGAGCCAACACACCAGGTGGCGATCAGTTGACAACTTCACCCCTCTCTTAACCCGAGTGTCCAACACATACGGCCGCAAATCCGATGACACGACTACAAAGTCGATCATCGAACTGCGGCCTAGGGTGTCCTGGTGCCAAGTGCACATATGGACGCTCTTGTGCTTGAACATGGTGTTCGTTATGGTCAGTCCGTGGCGAGCACAGAAGTCCAATAACAAAACACAGCTCGGGTTTCGATCGGGGGGGGCCATTCCTCCCAATCACGCCCCTCCAGGTCTCACTGTCATTACCCACGTGAGTGTTGAAGTCCCCCAGCAGAACGAGGGAGTCCCCAGTGGGAGCGCTCTCCAGCACACCCTCCAAGGACTCCAGAAAGGGTGGGTACTCTGAGCTGCTGTTCGGTGCAAAAGCACAAACAGTCAGGACCCGTCCCCCCACCCTAAGGCGGAGGGAGGCTACCCTCTCATTCACCGGGTTAAACCCCAACGTACAGGCGCCTAGCCGGGGGGCAATAAGTATGCCCACACCTGCTCTGCGCCTCTCACCGTGGGCAACTCCAGAGTGGAAGAGGGTCCAGCCCCTCTCGAGAGGATTGATACCAGAACCCAAGCCATGTGTGGAGGTGAGTCAGACTATATCTAGTCGGAATTTCTCTGCCTCACACACGAGCTCGAGCTCCTTCCCTGTCAGAGAGGTGACATTCCATGTCCCCAGAGCTAGCTTCAGTAGCCGGGGGTCGGACCGCCAAGGCCCCCGCCTTTGGCTGCCACCCAACTCACTGCGCACCTGACCCCTTTGGCCCCTTCCACCGGTGGTGAGCCCATGGGAAGGGGGACCCACGTTGCCTTTTCGGGCTGTGCCCGGCCGGGCCACCAGACGCTCACCTTCGAGCCCCACCTCCAGGCCTAATAATTGAACTGGATATTTTTAGTTATTTTTACACATTTTAAGGCTTCCCAAAACCGCAGATAGGAGGGGGAAGTGGGAACTTGCTTTAAAAAGGGTGGATTTATTATTAATTATTAACAAGTACGCAGTATAATAACTACGCTTATAAACTAAATTGCTCGTTAATCAATAGATTTTTGGTAAACTGCTATTTTTAGTTATTTAAAAGAACATGTATGGTAAAAACACATGGTAATGAATGAGAGAGGCGGAGCAAGGTGACTGTGAAAGATGGCCGCCAGTGCGGATGTTTGATTCCATTGGCCAGCAACACGGACGAGATATCAAGGCTGTGTTCAAAGCAACACATACCGTCCACTTGTTAACCCCCGCCCACCACCACCACCACCACAACCAGCCCCCCAACACCCGCCCCCGGCCCTAAAGAGCCGAATGGAGTGTCGGTCAATGCACTACCGACAAGCAGCAATCCACTCATATGCAAGTCCGTGTGTGCTGTCGTGTCGCGCCGGGAGTGACGTCTTGCAGCCGACAAATTCGGCCTTCGCAGGACCCAGCCTTGTGAATTTGGACACAAGCATCTGTACAAATGCTCGCGAGATGGGAGGAGTAAAATGGCCGCCCTGTGGCTTCAACTAATCAAATCGAGGTATCGACGTACGCATGACCGTTCACCTTAAACTTATTTTGAAATTTATCCGAGTTTCCGCTATCGAGGTCTGCATGAGCGTTGAGGTCTCCATGCAGCAGCCATACACTCTCGACTCGCACAGCGTCTGCAGCTACACCCTCTTGAAATGAGAGAGGAACGTTCTTATCCAGTTAATAAATCGATCAGTTCATTGTTGTGCGGTGTACGAGATCCCTGGTGCACAACCGTATTATTTTTTACAACGTTTATAATTGTCCGACTTACCAAACACATGAGTTTAGCGTATTTTGGAATTCGTTTACTGCCATTGCCTTAACTTCCTTTGTCCTTTTTTGTTCGGAGAATGTCAACCCAGATTGATAAAGAGGGTTGCAGGGAGGCTTACAACCAAGTCAGAGACGACAACACAGACACCAACTGGTGAGTATGTTATAAAATGTACGTCCTCATGTACAAAATGAATGCGCCAGGAAATTTATTATGTACACTAACGATTACTATCATGCATTAATGTAATCAATTTGTTCAATCTAGTTACGTTATTAATACACCATCCACCAGCTCGTTACCGCTAACATGAGGCAATTTTACTTTATGCAAAATGAAATACGCCACAAGCTATGCTAGTCTAAGTGCTGTAAATCATGAGTAACATTTGTCACATATTCTATATTATGCACGGAAATACAAAGATCACCCATTAAATTAAAAAAATATCTTATTTGTCTTTCTCACTGTTCGAATTGTGCGCTTGAGGCTAATTATATCTATTTGTGGATTGATTCATACTTCATGCTATATGAAACCAGAATTCGTGTGGATGATCACAAATGAATATCAACAGAAATATGCAAAGTGCATGCAGCCTTAATTGCCCTGCCCCCTGGACAAAGTCTGCTACTTGGCCCCAGTTAAAAAAAAAACAAAAACAAAAAAAAACAGTAATCAGCATAGAGGAGAAGTAATTTCCTTTGTCTGGTATTCAGAGGGAATCACAATATGGCTGCAATACAATTGACACAGAAGTGCCACCTTGCATAGATGTCCTCAGCATTCTCTTCTGTGCTTCACACAATGCAGCTGTTGTGGCCCAACATATCATGAGACTGTCCAATGGTTAGATTAATTGCTGTGTAATGTGTATACATTGCATCTTCCAGGGCTGTGTTTAAATATCAAGGCTCCATGATTGTGCCTGCAGACCAAGGAACTGACTATGAGGAGTTTAAAAAGATGTGCACAGGTTAGTAAGTCCACTCACCATGCAGAGTTCTATCTAAAGCGAAACATTTCAGTATATGGACGGAACTTTTTTTTTCGTCAGTCAGTGTAGGGCTGGATGATTAACTGAAATGTTATTGTGATTTCGATTTTGGCTTCTGTCCATCATTAAAACATAATGATTGAAAAAAAAAAACGATTAATGTGCAGAACGCTGCGACGCGTTTACAAGTTCCCTACACTGTGATAGTACCCTGAATGCACCATGTAGATTGTTGCAAGCCCGGAGCAAATCAGTGTGATTCTGCCGTCCCTAAGCATCCTTTAAGCTGTTTAATGACTCTCCAGTTGGATTTAACAATAAAAATAAATACATGATAAGGAGAATTACATACAGTGTGTATTTAAATACAAAACATGCTTTGTTTTAAAAATATCGCTAGTCTAGCGCTAATGCTAAAGAGCATGGCGGTTGATCGGATCCCATTCAAATGGAAGTTAGCATCTACTTCGGGAGTAATAGTCCTTCAAATAACGAATATTCACGCACGAATGCTGTGAAAACACATATCCACAGGTATGTGTAACACTACTCAAAGGCACAAATTCTTCCCAATTTGTAAAAAAAAAACAAGTTATTTTAATAGAATTCAATCTCAACTTTCTTCTATTCTCATTCTTAGCGTGTACACCATGGATGCACAGCACCACACTGCCCCTAAGAGGTCTAAATGCGCAGGAGCACTCAGTATTTGTTTTGCAATTACGGTTTCTTTGTTATTTTCATTTCTTGTTTTTAACCTTTTTTTTTTTTTTTTTAGTTTACAAATTCACAGAATTTTCTTTTCCTCAATATTCAAGGACACAAATATATCCATGGACTTTTTTTGAGGGGGTCATACCAATACACATTTCCACATTGCGTAGCACAAAATACAATCTCTGAGGTCCCAGGTTAGCTCACTACGCCCCCAGACTTGTGAAAATAACATAAAAATAAATATAATAAAGAGGGTAATGTAATGCTAAAGTTTGAAAATGAAGAATGAAAATGCAAGAGGCTTGAATTTCATATGATATTTATAAAGTTATGTTATACTTGACAAAAAGAATAGTGTTCAAGAATAAAGTATTCAACGTGAAAGGATGAATAGGTGTAAGGCTATGGTCATAGTTTTGAGTAGTCGAGTTTTAGTAGTTGAAAAAATATTTATATAATATAAAAAGTTTTAAAATCAATGAATAATTTTATTTAACATGAACTGAAAGCGGTTTTCCAGCTGTCTGTAATGTAATCCTCTATATGTGTGATTATCTCTGTTTTGTTATAGAAATGTAATACACTTAAGCATTTTATGGTGATGACAATAGTTTACATGTATTTTTTAATGTACTATTCTGCCTTTTACTCTTTTTTAAAATTTGCTCTTACTCTTTCCTCTCCTCACTTTGGACACCTTCCTGCCTATGGGACAAGGGATGCAAATTAGTCAAACGGCTATAATCCCATACATATTTACATTTGTAAATGTTCATTAATATGTTCTGTCCCATTTTTAAAAATAAATGAAAATGAAAAATTTAATGTATCATGATTTCAATCTATCTATCTAAATAATCGTGATTATTATTTTTCCCATAATCTTCCAGCCCAGTGCAGATTTTAAACAGCTTGTATGACCAACAGCTTGGCTTGATAGCACACTAATCTTTTAAGACTCTACTCTTTAATCTTGAGACCCGAAAGTCTGTAGGCATAGAAGTTAGCAGTGTTGCATTGCACAAAATGGGTTACAATTGCCTATTCCAGGGCTATTCAATTAGCGGACCACGGGCCACATGCGGCACAGAACCAACCCTCGAGTGGCCTAGGCTCTGGTCCAGATCGCCTGAATTGAATTGCAATTCAACAGATGCAGAATAGAGGGCATCTCGGTTCGCAAAATTTCAGAAATTCCTACAGTGTTTCACACTGTGAATGCAATACTCCTCGTAGTCTATCAACAGTCTACCCACATAGACCTCTTTTACACTGCCGCATTTTTTGGACGGAAATATGTAATTGTTGCGTTTTGCGACTTACGATGTCACTCGCAGAGACTGTAACAACGATACAGGCAAAAAATAAAAGCTACTGGGATGCTCTTCCTGCGTTTTAAACTTTATTAAAGGACCCTTACCTTTCATTT